>NC_091209.1:5224672-5524672 GCF_040958095.1 Procambarus clarkii | reverse complement strand
CAAATTCTGCCTCTCTGCACGTATTCGCAGTTTGAAATTACGACTTTTTATACCCAACATATGCCAAGTACTGAAAGCGGCGTTTGGTCATATTTGTCCCAAACTCCCCTGCAATTTTCAAAATATCCCAAACTTCCCAATTTCCAGGCCTGAGTCATATTTTGGAGCCAAATTCAGGCTCTCTGCACGTATTCGCAGTTTAAATTACGGCTTTTTATACCCAACATATGCCAAGTACTGAAAGCGGCGTTTGGTCATATTTGTCCCAAACTCCCCTGCAGTTTTCAAAATATCCCAAACTTCCCAATTTCCAGGCCTGAGTCTTATTTTGGAGCCAAATTCAGGCTCTCTGCACGTATTCGCAGTTTAAATTACGACTTTTTATACCCAACATATGCCAAGTACTGCAAGCGGCGTTTGGTCATATTTGTCCCAAACTCCCCTGCAGTTTTCAAAATATCCCAAACTTCCCAATTTCCAGGCCTGAGTCATATTTTGGAGCCAAATTCTAGCCCTCTGCACGTATTAGCAGTTTGAAATTACGACTTTTTATACCCAACATATGTTAAGACCAGAAATCGGCAGTGTGTGACACTTTGCACAAACTTCCCTGCAGTTTTCAAAATATCCCAAATATCCCAATTTCGACACCTGAGCCATATTTTGGAGCCAAATTCAGGCTCTCTGCACGTATTCGCAGTTTGAAATTACGACTTTTCATACCCAACATATGCCAAGTACTGAATGCGGCGTTTGGTCACATTTGTCCCAAACCCCCCTGCAGTTTTCAAAATATCTCAAACATCCCAATTTCGAGGCCTGAGCCATATTTTGGAGCCAAATTCTGGCTCTATGCACGTATTCGCAGTTTGAAATTACGGCTTTTTATTCCCAACATATGCCAAGTCCTGAAAGCGGCAGTGAGTGATATTTTGCACAAACTCCCCTGCAGCTTTCGAAATATCCCAAATATCCCAATTTCGAGGCCTGAGCCATATTTTTGAGCCAAATTCAGGCTCTCTGCACGTTATCACAGTTTGATATTACGACTTTTTTTACCTAACATATTCCAGGTCCTGAAAGCGGCAGTGAGTCACATTTTGCACAAACTCCCCTGCAGTTTTCGAAATATCCCAAATATCCCAATTTCAAGGCCTGAGCCATACTTTGGAGCCAAATTCTGGCTCTCTGCACGTATTCGCAGTTTGAAATTACGAATTTTTATACCCAACATATGCCAAGACCTGAAAGCGGCAGTGTGTGACATTTTGCACAAACTCCCCTGCAGTTTTCAAAATATCCAAAATATCCCAATTTCGAGGCCTGAGCCATATTTTGAAGCCAAATTCATGCTCTCTGCACGTATTCGCAGTTTGAAATTACGACTTTTCATACCCAACTTATGCCAAGTACTGAATGCAGCGTTTGGTCACATTTGTCCTAAATCCCCCTGCAGTTTTCAAAATATCCCAAACATCCCAATTTCGAGGCCTGAGCCATATTTTGGAGCCAAATTCTTGCTCTATGCACGTATTCGCAGTTTGAAATTACGACTTTTTATTCCAAACATATGCCAAGTCCTGAAAGCGGCAGTGACTGATATTTTGCACAAACTCCCCTGCAGCTTTCGAAATATCCCAAATATCCCAATTTCGAGGCCTGAGCCATATTTTTGAGCCAAATTCAGGCTCTCTGCACGTATTCGCAGTTTGAAATTACGACTTTTTATACCCAACATATGCCAAGTACTGAAAGCGGCGTTTGGTCATATTTGTCCCAAACTCCCCCGCAGTTTTCAAAATATCCCAAACATCCCAATTGTGAGGCCTGAACTATATTTTGGAGCCAAATACTGGCTCTCTGCACGAATTCGCAGTTTGAAATTGCGACTTATTATACCCTACATATGCCAAGTACTGAAAGTGGCAATGAGTCACATTTTACACAAACTCCCCTGAAGTTTTCAAAATATCGCTAAAATCCCAATTTCAAGACCTGAGCCATATTTTGGAGCCAAATTCAGACTCTCTGCACGTATTCGCAGTTTGAAAATTACGACTTTTTATACCCAACATATGCCAAGTACTGAAAGCGGCGTTTGGTCACATTTGTCCCAAACCTCCCTGCAGTTTTCAAAATATCCCAAACATCCTAATTTCGAGGCCTGAGCCATATTTTGGAGCCAAATTCTGGCTCTCTGCACGTTATCGCAGTTTGATATTACGACTTTTTTTACCTAACATATTCCAGGTCCTGAAAGCGGCAGTGAGTCACATTTTGCACAAACTCCCCTGCAGTTTTCGAAATATCCCAAATATCCCAATTTCGAGGCCTGAGCCATACTTTGGAGCCAAATTCAGGCTCTCTGCACGTATTCGCAGTTTGAAATTACGACTTTTCATACCCAACATATGCCAAGTACTGAATGCGGCGTTTGGTCACATTTGTCCCAAACCCCCCTGCAGTTTTCAAAATATCTCAAACATCCCAATTTCGAGGCCTGAGCCATATTTTGGAGCCAAATTCTGGCTCTATGCACGTATTCGCAGTTTGAAATTACGGCTTTTTATTCCCAACATATGCCAAGTCCTGAAAGCGGCAGTGAGTGATATTTTGCACAAACTCCCCTGCAGCTTTCGAAATATCCCAAATATCCCAATTTCGAGGCCTGAGCCATATTTTTGAGCCAAATTCAGGCTCTCTGCACGTTATCACAGTTTGATATTACGACTTTTTTTACCTAACATATTCCAGGTCCTGAAAGCGGCAGTGAGTCACATTTTGCACAAACTCCCCTGCAGTTTTCGAAATATCCCAAATATCCCAATTTCAAGGCCTGAGCCATACTTTGGAGCCAAATTCTGGCTCTCTGCACGTATTCGCAGTTTGAAATTACGAATTTTTATACCCAACATATGCCAAGACCTGAAAGCGGCAGTGTGTGACATTTTGCACAAACTCCCCTGCAGTTTTCAAAATATCCAAAATATCCCAATTTCGAGGCCTGAGCCATATTTTGAAGCCAAATTCATGCTCTCTGCACGTATTCGCAGTTTGAAATTACGACTTTTCATACCCAACTTATGCCAAGTACTGAATGCAGCGTTTGGTCACATTTGTCCTAAATCCCCCTGCAGTTTTCAAAATATCCCAAACATCCCAATTTCGAGGCCTGAGCCATATTTTGGAGCCAAATTCTTGCTCTATGCACGTATTCGCAGTTTGAAATTACGACTTTTTATTCCAAACATATGCCAAGTCCTGAAAGCGGCAGTGACTGATATTTTGCACAAACTCCCCTGCAGCTTTCGAAATATCCCAAATATCCCAATTTCGAGGCCTGAGCCATATTTTTGAGCCAAATTCAGGCTCTCTGCACGTATTCGCAGTTTGAAATTACGACTTTTTATACCCAACATATGCCAAGTACTGAAAGCGGCGTTTGGTCATATTTGTCCCAAACTCCCCCGCAGTTTTCAAAATATCCCAAACATCCCAATTGTGAGGCCTGAACTATATTTTGGAGCCAAATACTGGCTCTCTGCACGAATTCGCAGTTTGAAATTGCGACTTATTATACCCTACATATGCCAAGTACTGAAAGTGGCAATGAGTCACATTTTACACAAACTCCCCTGAAGTTTTCAAAATATCGCTAAAATCCCAATTTCAAGACCTGAGCCATATTTTGGAGCCAAATTCAGACTCTCTGCACGTATTCGCAGTTTGAAAATTACGACTTTTTATACCCAACATATGCCAAGTACTGAAAGCGGCGTTTGGTCACATTTGTCCCAAACCTCCCTGCAGTTTTCAAAATATCCCAAACATCCTAATTTCGAGGCCTGAGCCATATTTTGGAGCCAAATTCTGGCTCTCTGCACGTTATCGCAGTTTGATATTACGACTTTTTTTACCTAACATATTCCAGGTCCTGAAAGCGGCAGTGAGTCACATTTTGCACAAACTCCCCTGCAGTTTTCGAAATATCCCAAATATCCCAATTTCGAGGCCTGAGCCATACTTTGGAGCCAAATTCAGGCTCTCTGCACGTATTCGCAGTTTGAAATTACGACTTTTCATACCCAACATATGCCAAGTACTGAATGCGGCGTTTGGTCACATTTGTCCCAAACCCCCCTGCAGTTTTCAAAATATCTCAAACATCCCAATTTCGAGGCCTGAGCCATATTTTGGAGCCAAATTCTGGCTCTATGCACGTATTCGCAGTTTGAAATTACGGCTTTTTATTCCCAACATATGCCAAGTCCTGAAAGCGGCAGTGAGTGATATTTTGCACAAACTCCCCTGCAGCTTTCGAAATATCCCAAATATCCCAATTTCGAGGCCTGAGCCATATTTTTGAGCCAAATTCAGGCTCTCTGCACGTTATCACAGTTTGATATTACGACTTTTTTTACCTAACATATTCCAGGTCCTGAAAGCGGCAGTGAGTCACATTTTGCACAAACTCCCCTGCAGTTTTCGAAATATCCCAAATATCCCAATTTCAAGGCCTGAGCCATACTTTGGAGCCAAATTCTGGCTCTCTGCACGTATTCGCAGTTTGAAATTACGAATTTTTATACCCAACATATGCCAAGACCTGAAAGCGGCAGTGTGTGACATTTTGCACAAACTCCCCTGCAGTTTTCAAAATATCCAAAATATCCCAATTTCGAGGCCTGAGCCATATTTTGAAGCCAAATTCATGCTCTCTGCACGTATTCGCAGTTTGAAATTACGACTTTTCATACCCAACTTATGCCAAGTACTGAATGCAGCGTTTGGTCACATTTGTCCTAAATCCCCCTGCAGTTTTCAAAATATCCCAAACATCCCAATTTCGAGGCCTGAGCCATATTTTGGAGCCAAATTCTTGCTCTATGCACGTATTCGCAGTTTGAAATTACGACTTTTTATTCCAAACATATGCCAAGTCCTGAAAGCGGCAGTGACTGATATTTTGCACAAACTCCCCTGCAGCTTTCGAAATATCCCAAATATCCCAATTTCGAGGCCTGAGCCATATTTTTGAGCCAAATTCAGGCTCTCTGCACGTATTCGCAGTTTGAAATTACGACTTTTTATACCCAACATATGCCAAGTACTGAAAGCGGCGTTTGGTCATATTTGTCCCAAACTCCCCCGCAGTTTTCAAAATATCCCAAACATCCCAATTGTGAGGCCTGAACTATATTTTGGAGCCAAATACTGGCTCTCTGCACGAATTCGCAGTTTGAAATTGCGACTTATTATACCCTACATATGCCAAGTACTGAAAGTGGCAATGAGTCACATTTTACACAAACTCCCCTGAAGTTTTCAAAATATCGCTAAAATCCCAATTTCAAGACCTGAGCCATATTTTGGAGCCAAATTCAGACTCTCTGCACGTATTCGCAGTTTGAAAATTACGACTTTTTATACCCAACATATGCCAAGTACTGAAAGCGGCGTTTGGTCACATTTGTCCCAAACCTCCCTGCAGTTTTCAAAATATCCCAAACATCCTAATTTCGAGGCCTGAGCCATATTTTGGAGCCAAATTCTGGCTCTCTGCACGTTATCGCAGTTTGATATTACGACTTTTTTTACCTAACATATTCCAGGTCCTGAAAGCGGCAGTGAGTCACATTTTGCACAAACTCCCCTGCAGTTTTCGAAATATCCCAAATATCCCAATTTCGAGGCCTGAGCCATACTTTGGAGCCAAATTCTGGCTCTCTGCACGTATTCGCAGTTTGAAATTACGAATTTTTATACCCAACATATGCCAAGACCTGAAAGCGGCAGTGTGTGACATTTTGCACAAACTCCCCTGCAGTTTTCAAAATATCCCAAATATCCCAATTTCGAAGCCTGTGCCATATTATTGGAGCCAAATTCTGGCTCTCTGCACATATTCGCAGTTTGATATTGCGACTTTTTTATAGCAACATATGCCAAGTACTGAATGAGGTGTTTGGTCACATTTGTCCCAAACCTCCCTGCAGTTTTCAAAATATCCCAAACATCCCAATTTCAAGGCCTGAGCCATATTTTGGAGCCAAATTCTGGCTCTATGCATGTATTCGCAGTTTGATATTACGAATTTTTATACCCAACTTATGCCAAGTCCTGAAAGCGGCAGTGAGTCACATTTTGCACAAACTCCCCTCCAGCTTTCAAAATATTCTAAACATCCCAATTTCAAAGCCTCAGCCATATTTTGGAGCCAAATTCTGGCTCAATGCACGAATTCGCAGTTTGAAATTGCGACTTATTATACCCAACATATGCCAAGTACTGAATGCAGCGTTTGGTCACATTTGTCCCAAACCCCCCTGCAGTTTTCAAAATATCCCAAACATCCCAATTTTGAGGCCTGAGCCATATTTTAGAGCCAAATGCTGGCTCTATGCACGTATTCGCAGAATGATATTATGACTTTTTATACCCAACATATGCCAAGACCTGAAAGCGGCAGTGAGTGACATTTAACACAAACTAGCCTGCAGTTTTCGAAATATCCCAAATATCCCAATTTCGAGGCCTGAGATATATTTTGGAGCCAAATTCTCGCTCTCTGTACGTATTCGAAGTTTGAAATTACGACTTTTTAATACCCAACATATGCCAAGTACTGAAAGCGGCGTTTGGTCACATTTGTCCCAATACCCCCTGCAATTTTCTAAAAATCCAAAACGTCCCAATTTCGAGGCCTGAGCCATATTTTGGAGCCAAATGCTGGCTCTATGCACGTATTTGCAGAATGATATTATGACTTTTTATACCCAACATATGCCAAGACCTGAAAGCGGCATTGAGTGACATTTAACACTAACTCCCCTGCAGTTTTCGAAATATCCCAAATATCCCAATTTCGAGGCCTGAGATATATTTTGGAGCCAAATTCTGGCTCTATGCACGTATTCGCAGTTTGAAATTAGGAATTTTTATTCCCAACATATGGCAAGTCTTGAAAGCGGCAGTGAGTGATATTTTGCACAAACTCCCCTGCAGCTTTCGAAATATCCCAAATATCCCAATTTCGAGGCCTGAGCCATATTTTCGAGCCAAATTCTGGCTCTCTGCACGTATTTGTTGTTTGAAATTACGAATTTTTTATACACAACATATGCCAAGTACTGAAAGCGGCGTTTGGTCACATTTGTCCCAATCCCCCCAGCAATTTTCAAAATACCCCAAACATCCCAATTTCGAGGCCTGAGCCATATTTTGGAGCCAAATTCATGTTCTCTGCACGTATTCGCAGTTTGAAATTACGACTTTTTATGCCCAACATATGCCAATTACTGAAAGCGGCGTTTGGTCACATTTGTCCCAAACCTCCCTGCAGTTTTCAAAATATCCCAAACATCCCAATTTCGAAGCCTGAGCCCTATTTGGGAGCCAAATTCTGGCTCTATGCACGTATTCGCTGTTTGAAATTACGAATTTTTAATACCCAACATATGCCAATTACTGAAAGCGGCGTTTGGTCATATTTGTCCCAAACTCCCCTGCAGTTTTCAAAATATCGCTAAAATCCCAATTTCAAGACCTGAGCCATATTTTGGAGGCAAATTCAGGCTCTCTGCACGTTTTCGCAGTTTGATATTACGACTTTTTATACCTAACATATTCCAAGTCCTGAAAGCGGCAGTGAGTCACATTTTGCACAAACTCCCCTGCAGTTTTCAAAATATCCCAAATATCCCAATTTCGAGGCCTGAGCCATATTATGGAGCCAAATTCTGGCTCAATGCACGTATTTGCAGTATGAATCTGCGATTTATTATACCCAACATATGCCAAGTACTGAAAGCGGCAGTGATTCACATTTTGAACAAACTCCCCTGCAGTTTTTAAAATATCCCAAACTTCCCAATTTCGAGGCCTGACCCATATTTTGGAGCCAAATTCTTGCTCTCTGCACGTATTCGCAGTTTGAAATTACGAATTTTATACCCAAGTTATGCCAAGTACTGAGAGCGGCGTTTTGTCACATTTGTCCGTAACCTCCCTGCAAGATTTCAAAATATCCCAAACATCCCAATTTCGAGGCCTGAGCCATATTTTGGAGCCAAATTCTGGCTCTCTGCACGTTATCGCAGTTTGATATTACGACTTTTTTTACCTAACATATTCCAGGTCCTGAAAGCGGCAATGAGTCACATTTTGCACAAACTCCCCTGCAGTTTTCGAACCATGCCAAATATCCCAATTTCGAGGCCTGAGATATATTTTGGAGCCAAATTCTCGCTCTCTGCACGTATTCGAAGTTTGAAATTACGACTTTTTAATACCCAACATATGCCAAGTACTGAAAGCGGCGTTTGGTCACATTTGTCCCAATACCCCCTGCAATTTTCTAAATATCCAAAACGTCCCAATTTCGAGGCCTGAGCCATATTTTGGAGCCAAATGCTGGCTCTATGCACGTTATCGCAGTTTGATATTACGACTTTTTATTCCTAACATATTCCAAGTCCTGAAAGCGGCAGTGAGTCACATTTTGCACAAACTCCCCTGCAGTTTTCGAAATATCCCAAATATCCCAATTTCGAGGCCTGAGCCATACTTTGGAGCCAAATTCAGGCTCTCTACACGTATTCGAGTTTGAAATTACGACTTTTTATACCCTACATATGCCAAGTACTGAAAGCGGCGTTTGGTCACATTTGTCCCGAACCTCCCTGCAGTTTTCAAAATATCCCAAACATCCCAATTTCGAGGCCTGAGCCATATTTTGGAGCCAAATTCTGGCTCTCTGCACGTTATCGCAGTTTGATATTACGACTTTTTATACCTAACATATTCCAAGTCCTGAAAGCGGCAGTGAGTCACATTTTGCACAAACTCCCCTGCAGTTTTCGAAATATTCCAAATATCCCAATTTCGAGGCCTGAGCCATACATTGGAGCCAAATTCTGGCTCTCTGCACGTATTCGCAGTTTGAAATTGTGACTTTTTTATACCCAGCATATGCCAAGTACTGAGAGGGGCGTTGGGTCATATCCCAGCAAACAATTTTAGGTTGCCACAACATATCTGGAAAGTATTTGAAAGTATTGGAAACGTTTGTTTTATCGTATCAGATACGATATTGTGTGTGGACTTAAATAGGTTTCCAAAACTTATAACCAAGACATATGTATCTAACACTAATTTGAGATGTTGTGGCAACTTTACACTCCTAACATGAGTCATTCATAATCCATTCATATACCAATATGAATCTCTTATGAAAGGTTTGAGCCAATAATCTGAACCCTTTTTACATCTTTGTGTTTAAAGTTAAATTTCTTGAAATTAAATTATATTTTATATTATATTATTTTTATTATATTTTATATTATATTATTATTTTCAATTTAAATATTAAAACCAATTTAAGGGTAAAAAAAATCTAATAATTTATATTTCTTTTATTATTTACTAACAATTATAATTATTTACTAACGGAGAGAGGGGAGGCTGTACGGCAGAGAGTGGCGGCTGTGGCGGACAGTGGCGGCTGTGGCGGACAGTGGCGGCGGTGGCGGATAGTGGCGGCGGGCGGACAGTGGCGGCGGGCGGACAGTGGCGGCGGCGGGCGGACAGTGGCGGCGGGCGGACAGTAGCGGCGGGCGGACAGTGGCGGCGGTGGCGGACAGTGGCGGCGGTGGCGGACAGTGGCGGCGGGCGGACAGTGGCGGCGGGCGGACAGTGGCGGCGGGCGGACAGTGGCGTCGGGCGGACAGTGGCGGCGGTGGCGGATAGTGGCGGCGGGCGGACAGTGGCGGCGGGCGGACAGTGGCGGCGGTGGCGGCGGGCGGACAGGGCGGCGGCGGGCGGACAGTGGCGGCGGGAGGACAGTGGTGGCGGGCGGACAGTGGCGGCGGGCGGACAGTGGCGGCGGGCGGACAGTGGCGGCGGGCGGACAGTGGCGGCGGGCGGACAGTGGCGTCAGGCGGACAGTGGCGGCGGTGGCGGATAGTGGCGGTGGGCGGACAGTGGCGGCGGGCGGACAGTGGCGGCGGTGGCGGATAGTGGCGGCGGGCGGACAGGGCGGCGGCGGGCGGACAGTGGCGGCAGGAGGACAGTGGCGGCGGGCGGACAGTGGCGGCTGTGGCGGATAGTGGCGGCGGGCGGACCGTGGCGGCGGTGGTGGACAGTGGCGGCGGGCGGACAGTGGCGGCGGCGGGCGGACAGTGGCGGCGGCGGGCGGACAGTGGCGGCGGCGGGCGAACAGTGGCGGCGGCGGGCGGACAGTGGAGGCGGCGGGCGGACAGTGGAGGCGGCGGGCGGACAGTGGAGGCGGCGGGCGGACAGTGGAGGCGGCGGGCGGACAGTGGAGGCGGCGGGCGGACAGTGGAGGCGGCGGGCGGACAGTGGCGGCGGCGGGCGGACAGTGGCGGCGGCGGGCGGACAGTGGCGGCGGCGGGCGGACAGTGGCGGCGGCGGGCGGACAGTGGAGGCGGCGGGCGGACAGTGGAGGCGGCGGGCGGACAGTGGAGGCGGCGGGCGGACAGTGGAGGCGGCGGGCGGACAGTGGAGGCGGCGGGCGGACAGTGGTGGCGGCGGGCGGACAGTGGTGGCGGCGGGCGGACAGTGGTGGCGGCGGGCGGACAGTGGTGGCGGCGGGCGGACAGTGGTGGCGGTGGCGGACAGTGGCGGCGGTGGCGGACAGTGACGGCGGTGGCGGACAATGGCGGCGGTGGCGGACAGTGGCGGCGGTGGCGGATAGTGGCGGCGGGCGGACAGTGGCGGCGGGCGGACAGTGGCGGCGGCGGGCGGACAGTGGCGGCGGGCGGACAGTAGCGGCGGTGGCGGACAGTGGCGGCGGGCGGACAGTGGCGGCGGGCGGACAGTGGCGGCGGGCGGACAGTGGCGGCGGGCGGACAGTGGCGGCGGGCGGACAGTGGCGTCGGGCGGACAGTGGCGGATAGTGGCGGCGGGCGGACAGTGGCGGCGGGCGGACAGTGGCGGCGGTGGCGGCGGGCGGACAGGGCGGCGGCGGGCGGACAGTGGCGGCGGGAGGACAGTGGCGGCGGGCGGACAGTGGCGGCGGGCGGACAGTGGCGGCGGGCGGACAGTGGCGGCGGGCGGACAGTGGCGTCGGGCGGACAGTGGCGGCGGGCGGACAGGGCGGCGGCGGGCGGACAGTGGCGGCGGGAGGACAGTGGCGGCGGGCGGACAGTGGCGGATAGTGGCGGCGGGCAGACCGTGGCGGCGGTGGTGGACAGTGGCGGCGGGCGGACAGTGGCGGCGGCGGGCGGACAGTGGCGGCGGCGGGCGGACAGTGGCGGCGGCGGGCGAACAGTGGCGGCGGCGGGCGGACAGTGGAGGCGGCGGGCGGACAGTGGAGGCGGCGGGCGGACAGTGGAGGCGGCGGGCGGACAGTGGAGGCGGCGGGCGGACAGTGGAGGCGGCGGGCGGACAGTGGAGGCGGCGGGCGGACAGTGGAGGCGGCGGGCGGACAGTGGCGGCGGCGGGCGGACAGTGGCGGCGGCGGGCGGACAGTGGCGGCGGCGGGCGGACAGTGGCGGCGGCGGGCGGACAGTGGCGGCGGCGGGCGGACAGTGGCGGCGGCGGGCGGACAGTGGAGGCGGCGGGCGGACAGTGGAGGCGGCGGGCGGACAATGGAGGCGGCGGGCGGACAGTGGAGGCGGCGGGCGGACAGTGGAGGCGGCGGGCGGACAGTGGTGGCGGCGGGCGGACAGTGGTGGCGGCGGGCGGACAGTGGTGGCGGCGGGCGGACAGTGGTGGCGGCGGGCGGACAGTGGTGGCGGTGGCGGACAGTGGCGGCGGTGGCGGACAGTGACGGCGGTGGCGGACAATGGCGGCGGTGGCGGACAGTGGCGGCGGTGGCGGACAGTGGCGGCGGTGGCGGACACTGGCGGCTGTGTCTGGCGGGCGGTGGCGGGGTCTGTGATGAGTGGTGGCGGCTGGCGGTGGTGGGTGGTGGCGGCGGTGGTGGTGGGTGGTGGTGGCGGCGGCGGCGGCGGCTGGTGGTGGTGGTGGTGGGTGGTGGTGGTGGTGGTGGCGGCGGCGGCTGGTGGTGGTGGGTGGTGGCGGCGGTGGTGGTGGGTGGTGGTGGCGGCGGCGGCGGGTGGTGGGTGGCGGCGGCGGCTGGTGGTGGTGGGTGGTGGCGGCGGCTGGTGGTGGTGGGTGGTGGCGGCGGCGGGTGGTGGTGGGTGGTGGCGGCGGGTGGTGGTGGGTGGTGGCGGCGGGTGGTGGTGGGTGGTGGCGGCTGTGGTGGGTGGTGGCGGGCGGTGGCGGCTGTGGTGGGTGGTGACGATCGGCGGTGGGGAAGCTGGTGGCGGCTGGCGGTGGCGGCTTGCGGTGGCGACTGTGGCAACGGGCGGTGACTGCTGATAGCGGGCGGTGGTGGCGGCTGGTGGCGGCTGGTGGCAGGTGGTGGTGGCGGTGGTGGCGGCTGGTGGTGGCGGCTGGTGGTGGTGGCAGCTGGTGGCGGTGATGGCGGCTGGTGGTGGTGGCAGCTGGTGGCGGTGATGGCGGCTGGTGGTGGTGGTGGTGGCGGCTGGTGGTGGTGGCAGCTGGTGGCGGTGATGGCGGCTGGTGGTGGTGGTGGTGGTGATGGCGGCTGGTGGCGGGCGGTGGCGGGCGGTGGCGGGCGGTGGCGGCTGGTGGCGGCTGGTGGTGGCGGCGGTGGTGGGTGGTGGTGGTGGTGGTGGGTGGTGGTGCCGGCTGTGGTGGGTGGTGGCGGTGGTGTCGGCGGCGGCTGTGGTGGGTGGTGGCGGCGGCGGCGGTGATGGGTGGTGGCGGCGGCGGTGGTGGTGGGTGGTGGTGGCGGCGGCGGTGATGGGTGGTGGCGGCGGTGGTGGTGGGTGGTGGTGGTGGTGGTGGCGGCGGCGGCTGGTGGTGGTGGGTGGTGGTGGTGGGTGGTGGTGGTGGGTGGTGGCGGCGGGTGGCGGTGGTGGGTGGCGGGTGGCGGCTGGTGGTGGGTGGTGGCGGCGGGTGGTGAGTGGCGGTGGTGGGTGGCGGTGGCTGGTGGCGGGTGGTGGTGGGTGGCGGTGGCTGGTGACGGGTGGCGGTGGCTGGTGGCGGGTGGCGGCTGGTGGTGGCGGCTGGTGGTGGGTGGTGGCGGGTGGCGGGTGGCGGTGGTGGGTGGCGGTGGCGGGTGGCGGCTGGTGGGTGGCGGTGGCGGGTGGCGGCTGGTGGTGGGTGGTGGCGGCTGGTGGTGGGTGGTGGCGGGTGGCGGCTGGTGGTGGGTGGTGGCGGGTGGCGGCTGGTGGTGGGTGGTGGCGGGTGGCGGCTGGTGGTGGGTGGCGGCGGGTGGCGGCTGGTGGTGGGTGGCGGCGGGTGGCGGCTGGTGGTGGGTGGCGGCGGGTGGTGGGTGGCGGCGGGTGGCGGCTGGTGGTGGGTGGCGGCTGGCGGCTGGTGGTGGGTGGTGGCGGGTGGCGGCTGGTGGTGGGTGGTGGCGGCGGGTGGTGAGTGGCGGTGGTGGGTGGCGGTGGCTGGTGGCGGGTGGCGGCTGGTGGTGGGTGGTGGCGGGTGGCGGCTGGTGGTGGGTGGTGGCGGGTGGCGGCGGGTGGCGGCTGGTGGTGGGTGGTGGCAGGTGGCGGCTGGTGGTGGGTGGCGGCGGGTGGCGGCTGGTGGTGGGTGGCGGCTGGTGGTGGGTGGTGGCGGGTGGTGGCGGGTGGCGGCTGGTGGTGGGTGGTGGTGGTGGTGGTGGGTGGTGGTGCCGGCTGTGGTGGGTGGTGGCGGTGGTGTCGGCGGCGGCTGTGGTGGGTGGTGGCGGCGGCGGCGGTGATGGGTGGTGGCGGCGGCGGTGGTGGTGGGTGGTGGTGGCGGCGGCGGTGATGGGTGGTGGCGGCGGTGGTGGTGGGTGGTGGTGGCGGCGGCGGCTGGTGGTGGTAGGTGGTGGTGGTGGGTGGTGGCGGCGGTGGGTGGCGGGTGGCGGCTGGTGGTGGGTGGTGGCGGCGGGTGGTGAGTGGCGGTGGTGGGTGGCGGTGGCTGGTGGCGGGTGGTGGTGGGTGGCGGTGGCTGGTGGCGGGTGGCGGTGGCTGGTGGCGGGTGGCGGCTGGTGGTGGGTGGTGGCGGCTGGTGATGGGTGGTGGCGGGTGGCGGGTGGCGGCTGGTGGTGGGTGGTGGCGGCTGGTGGTGGGTGGTGGCGGGTGGCGGCTGGTGGTGGGTGGTGGCGGGTGGCGGCTGGTGGTGGGTGGCGGCGGGTGGCGGCTGGTGGTGGGTGGCGGCGGGTGGCGGCGGGTGGTGGGTGGCGGCGGGTGGCGGCTGGTGGTGGGTGGCGGCGGGTGGCGGCTGGTGGTGGGTGGCGGCTGGCGGCTGGTGGTGGGTGGTGGCGGGTGGCGGCTGGTGGTGGGTGGTGGCGGCGGGTGGTGAGTGGCGGTGGTGGGTGGCGGTGGCTGGTGGCGGGTGGCGGCTGGTGGTGGCGGGTGGCGGCTGGTGGTGGGTGGTGGCGGGTGGCGGCGGGTGGCGGCGGGTGGCGGCGGGTGGTGGGTGGTGGCAGGTGGCGGCTGGTGGTGGGTGGCGGCGGGTGGCGGCTGGTGGTGGGTGGCGGGTGGCGGCGGGTGGCGGCTGGTGGTGGGTGGCGGCTGGTGGTGGGTGGTGGCGGGTGGTGGGTGGTGGCGGGTGGTGGCGGGTGGCGGCTGGTGGTGGGCGGCGGGTGGCGGCTGGTGGTGGGTGGCGGCGGGTGGTGGCGGGTGGTGGGCGGCGGGTGGCGGCTGGTGGCGGCCAGCTGGGACACCCTTCACCACTGTAGGTCTGAGTACAACTAACCATATGTCTCTCTCACCCACCAGAACAGTGTTGCCAGCTTGCGCTCTCAAAATGTTTCCTTCAAAGATTGTATATTATCTTTGAACAACAAGTTTGATTATCAAGGAAATAATGCATATATTATTGTCACATTAATACTGTGCAATATCTTATTACATTCCTGCTAAATAATTATAATTTGAAACAGGACAAAAAATCCCACATATATATAAAAACCAACATTAGAGATCACGAGGCCTAGGCCTCGCCTGTGACCACACATCCTGCTTCCCTGGCCTGCTACACTCACACACCTCACACTCTTAACTCTCTCATAATCACTCTCACTCTCTTACTCTGTCACTCTTACTCTGTCACTCTTACTCTCTGTCACTCTTACTCTCTGTCACTCTTACTCTGTCACTCTTACTCTCTGTCACTCTTACTCTCTGTCACTCTTACTCTCTGTCACTCTTACTCTGTCACTCTTACTCTGTCACTCTTACTCTGTCACTCTTACTCTCTGTCACTCTTACTCTCTGTCACTCTTACTCTCTGTCACTCTTACTCTCTGTCACTCTTACTCTGTCACTCTTACTCTGTCACTCTTACTCTCTGTCACTCTTACTCTGTCACTCTTACTCTCTGTCACTCTTACTCTCTGTCACTCTTACTCTGTCACTCTTACACTCTGTCACTCTTACTCTGTCACTCTTACTCTCTGTCACTCTTACTCTCTGTCACTCTTACTCTGTCACTCTTACTCTCTGTCACTCTTACTCTCTGTCACTCTTACTCTGTCACTCTTACTCTGTCACTCTTACTCTCTGTCACTCTTACACTCTGTCACTCTTACTCTGTCACTCTTACTCTGTCATTCTTACTCTCTGTCACTCTTACTCTGTCACTCTTACTCTCTGTCACTCTTACTCTCTGTCACTCTTACTCTCTGTCACTCTTACTCTGTCACTCTTACTCTCTGTCACTCTTACTCTCTGTCACTCTTACTCTATCACTCTTACTCTCTGTCACTCTTACTCTGTCACTCTTACTCTGTCACTCTTACTCTGTCACTCTTACTCTCTGTCACTCTTACTCTCTGTCACTCTTACTCTGTCACTCTTACTCTCTGTCACTCTTACTCTCTGTCACTCTTACTCTCTGTCACTCTTACTCTGTCATTCTTACTCACTCTCAGTCACCCTTACCCATTCATACTCACTCTCTCACTCTTACTCTCATACTCTTACTCTCAATTACTCTTACTCTCAATCACTCTTACTCCCAATCACTCCTACTCCCAATCACTCCTACTCTCAATCACTCCTACTCTCATTCTTACTCTTACTCTTACTCCCAATCACTCTTACTCTCAATCACTCTTATTCTCATTCATACTCTCACTCTTACTCTTACTCCCAATCACTCTTACTCCCAATCACTCTTACTCTCAATCACTCTTACTCTCAATCACTCTTACTCTCAATCACTCTTACTCTCATTCTTACTCTTACTCACTCTTACTCTCAATCACTCTTATTCTCATTCTTACTCCTACTCTCACTCTAACTCCTACTCCCAATCAATCTTACTCCCAATCACTCTTACTCTCAATCACTCTTACTCCCAATCACTCTTACTCTCAATCACTCTTACTCTCAATCACTCTTACTCTCAATCACTCTTACTCTCAATCACTCTTACTCTCACTAACTCTCAATCACTCTTACTCTCACTCTAACTCTCAATCACTCTTACTCTCATACTCACCCTTACTCTCAATCACATTACTCTCACTCTTACTCATTCTGTCACTTTTACTCTGACTCTTACTCACTCTGTCACTCTTACTCACTCTCAGTCACTCTTACTTATACTCACTCTTACTCACACTTACACACTCTCTGGCACTCTCACTCACCTTCATTCACTCTTACTCACTCTTACCCACTCTCGCTCACTCTTACTCACTCTAGTTAATAAGAACACGCCAATATAAGACAACAAAAGGTTTTCAGATTCGTTCTCACCACTTTCCAGCAACTTTTAAAATTTATATAAATTATCTTAGGGAATAATACATAAATTATATATTTAAACATGATATTAGTGTTTAGTGGAATGCATAAGGAGTCAAATTGTGTTAAAAAGAGCGATTTTTAGAAAATTTGGAAAACTACTTTTTTCTGTTCATATTATAACTAAATGGATTTTAAAGGTTTCACTCAGCCAATATATATCATTCACAATTTATTAATGAATTTTACAAAAAAACACCATAAATTTTATATTTAAACATGTAAAAACTATTTGTTTTACATTTGGAAGAAAATAATTGTAGAAAAACAATTTATAATTAAACCTTTGTGTTTGGATTTTTTGAGTAAAAGTTTCTCAAAGGCTCTCCTGCACCATTCTCAATGCAAATCATTCCCACACCTATGGGAAGAGATAGGCGAACGTTGTGTAGATGATTTGTGTTTGCTGGGTTGTCCCAAACTCCCCTGCAGTTTTAAAAATTTCCAAACATCCCAATTTCGAGGCCTGAGTCATATTTTGGAGCCAAATTCTGGCTCTCTGCACGTATTCGCAGTTAGAAATTACGACTTATTATACTTAACATATGCCAGACCTGAAAGCGGCAGTGTGTGACATTTTGCACAAACTCCCCTGCAGTTTTCAAAATATCCCATATATCCCAATTTCGAGGCCTGATCCATATTTTGGAGCCAAATTCTGGCTGAATGCACGTATTCGCAGTATGAAATTGCGATTTATTATACCCAACATATGCCAAGTACTGAAAGCGGCGTTTGGTCACATTTCTCCCAATCCCCTCTGCAATTTTCTAAAAATCCCAAACTTCCCAATTTCGAGGCCTGAGTCATATTTTGGAGAAAAATTCAGTCTCTCTGCATGTATTCGCAGTTTGAAATTACGACTTTTTATACCCAACATATGCCAAGTACTGAAAGCGGCACTTGGTCATATTTGTCCCAAACTCCCCTGCAGTTTTCAAAATATCCCAAACATCCCAATTTTGAGGCCTGAGCCATATTTTGGAGCCAAATTCTGGCTCTCTGCAGGTATTCGCAGTTTGAAATTACGACTTTTTATACCTAACATATGCCAAGACCTGAAAGCGGCAGTGTGTGACATTTTGCACAAACTCCCCTGCAGTTTTCAAAATATCCCAAATATCCCAATTTCGAGGCCTGAGCCATATTATGGAGCCAAATTCTGGCTCTCTGCACATATTCGCAGTTTGAAATTGCGACTTTTTTTATACCAACATATGCCAAGTACTGAATGAGGTGTTTGGTCACATTTGTCCCAAACCTCCCTGCAGTTTTCAAAATATCCCAAACATCCCAATTTTAAGGCCTGAGCCATATTTTGGAGCCAAATTCTGGCTCTATGCACGTATTCGCAGTTTGATATTACGAATTTTTATACCCAACATATGCCAAGTCCTGAAAGCGGCAGTGAGTCACATTTTGCACAAACTCCCCTGCAGTTTTCAAAATATTCCAAACATCCCAATTTCGAGGCCTGAGCCATATTTTGGAGAGAAATTCTGGCTCAATGCACGTATTCGCAGTTTGAAATTGCGACTTATTATACCAAACATATGCCAAGTACTGAAAGCGACAGTGATTCACATTTTGCACAAACTCCCCTGCAGTTTTCAAAATATCCCAAACTTCCCAATTTCGAAGCCTGACCCATATTTTGGAGCCAAATTCTGGCTCTCTGCACGTATTCCCAGTTTGAAATTACGACTTTTTATACCCAACATATGCCAAGTACTGAAAGCAGCGTTTGGTCACATTTATCCCAAACAACCCTGCAAGATTTCAAAATATCCCAAACATCCTAATTTCGAGGCCTGAGCTATATTTTGGAGCCAAATGCTGGCTCTATGCACGTATTCGCAGATTGATATTATGACTTTTTATACCCAACATATGCCAAGACCTGAAAGCGGCAGTGAGTGACATTTAACACAAACTCCCCTGCAGTTTTCGAAATATCCCAAATATCCTAATTTCGAGGCCTGAGCCATATTTTGGAGCCAAATTCTCGCTCTCTGCACGTATTCGCAGTTTGAAATTACGAGTTTTTTATACCCAACATATGCCAAGTACTGAAAGCGGCGTTTGGTCACATTTCTCCCAATCCCCCCTGCAATTTTCTAAAAATCCTAAACATCCCAATTTCGAGGCCTGAACCATATTTTGGAGCCAAATTCTGGCTCTCTGCACGTATTTGCAGTTTGAAATTACGACTTCTTAAACCCAACATATGCCAAGTACTGAAAGCAGCGTTTGGTCATATTTGTCCCAAACTCACCTGCAGATTTCAAAATATCCCAAACTTCCCAATTTCGAGGCCTGAGTCATATTTTGGAGAAAAATTCAGTCTCTCTGCACGTATTCACAGTTTGAAATTACAACTTTTTATACCCAACATATGCCAAGTACTGAAAGCGGCGTTTGGTCATATTTGTCCCAAACTCCCCTGCAGTTTTCAAAATATCCAAACATCCCAATTTTGAGGCCTGAGCCATATTTTGGAGCCAAATTCTGGCTCTCTGCACGTATTCGCAGTTTGAATTTACGACTTTTTATACCCAACATATGCCAAGACCTGAAAGCGGCAGTGTGTGATATTTTGCACAAACTCCCCTGCAGTTTTCAAAATATCCTAAATATCCCAATTTCGAGGCCTGAGCCATATTATGGAGCCAGATTCTGGCTCTCTGCACATATTCGCAGTTTGAAATTGCGACTTTTTTTTTACCAACATATGCCAATTACTGAATGAGGTGTTTGGTCACATTTGTCCCAAACCTCCCTGCAGTTTTCAAAATATCCCAAACATCCCAATTTCAAGGCCTGAGCCATATTATGGAGCCAAATTCTGGCTCTCTGCACATATTCGCAGTTTGAAATTGCGCTTTTTTTATACCAACATATGCCAAGTCATGAAAGCGGCAGTGAGTCACATTTTGCACAAACTCCCCTGCAGCTTTCAAAATATTCCAAACATCCCAATTTCGAGGCCTGAGCCATATTTTGGAGCCAAATTCGGGCTCAATGCAAGTATTCGCAGTTTGGAATTGCGATTTATTATACCCAACATATGCCAAGTACTGAAAGCGGCAGTGATTCGCATTTTGAACAAACTCCCCTGCAGTTTTTAAAATATCTCAAACTTCCCAATTTCGAGGCCTGACCCATATTTTGGAGCAATATTCTTGCTCTCTGCACGTATTCGCAGTTTGAAATTACGAATTTTATACCCAACATATGCCAAGTACTGTGAGCGGAGTTTTGTCACATTTGTCCCTAACCTCCCTGCAAGATTTCAAAATATCCCAAACATCCCAATTTCGAGGCCTGAGCCATATTTTGGAGCCAAATGCTGGCTCTATGCACGTAATCGCAGATTGATATTATGACTTTTTATACCCAACATATGCCAAGACCTGAAAGCGGCAGTGAGTGACATTTAACACAAACTCCCCTGCAGTTTTCGAAATATCCCAAATATCCCAATTTCGAGGCCTGAGCCATATTTTGGAGCCAAATTCTGGCTCTCTGCACGTATTCGCAGTTTGAAATTACGACTTTTTATACCCAACATACGCCAAGTACTGAAAGCGGTGTTTGGTCACATTTGTCCCAAACCTCCCTGCAGTTTTCAAAATATCCCAAACATCCCAATTTCGAGGCGTGACCCATATTTTGGAGCCAAATTCTGGCTCTCTGCACGTATTCCCAGTTTGAAATTACGACTTTTTATACCCAACATATGCCAAGACCTGAAAGCGGCGTTTGGTCACATTTGTCCCAAACCTCCCTGCAGTTTTCAAAATATCCCAAACATCCCAATTTCGTGGCGTGAGGCATATTTTGGAGCCAAATTCTGGCTCTCTGCACGTATTCGCAGTTCGAAATTACGTCTTTTTATACCCAACATACGCCAAGTTCTGAAAGCGGCGTTTGGTCACATTTGTCCCAAACCTCCCTGCAGTTTTCAAAATATCCCAAACATCCCAATTTCGAGGCGTGACCCATATTTTGGAGCCAAATTCTGGCTCTCTGCACGTATTCGCAGTTTGAAATTACGACTTTTTATACCCAACATATGCCAAGACCTGAAAGCGGAGGTGTGTGACATTTTGCACAAACTCCCCTGCAGTTTTCAAAATATCCCAAATATCCCAATTTCAAGGCCTGAGCCATATTATGGAGCCAAATTCTGGCTCTCTGCACATATTCGCAGTTTGAAATTGCGACTTTTTTATACCAACATATGCCAAGTACTGAATGAGGTGTTTAGTCACATTTTTCCCAAACCTCCCAGCAGTTTTCAAAATATTCCAAACATCCCAATTTCAAGGCCTGAACCATATTTTGGAGCCAAATTCTGGCTCTATGCACGTATTCGCAGTTTGATATTACGAATTTTTATACCCAAAATATGCCAAGTCCTGAAAGCCGCAGCGAGTCACATTTTGCACAAACTCCCCTGCAGTTTTCAAAATATTCCAAACATCCCAATTTCGAGGTCTGAGCCATATTTTGGAGCCAAATTCTGGCTCAATGCACGTATTCGCAGTTTGAAATTGCGATTTATTATACCCAACATATGCCAAGTACTGAAAGCGGCAGTGATTCACATTTTGAACCAACTCCCCTGCAGTTTTTAAAATATCCCAAACTTCCCAATTTCGAGGCCTGACCCATATTTTGGAGCCAAATTCTTGCTCTCTGCACGTATTCGCAGTTTGAAATTACGAATTTTATACCCAACATATGCCAAGTACTGAGAGCGGAGTTTTGTCACATTTGTCCCTAACCTCCCTGCAAGATTTCAAAATATCCCAAACATCCCAATTTCGAGGCCTGAGCCATATTTTGGAGCCAAATGCTAGCTCTATGCACGTATTCGCAGATTGATATTATGACTTTTTATACCAAACATATGCCAAGTACTGAAAGCGGCGTTTGGTCATATTTGTCCCAAACTCCCCTGCAGTTTTCAAAATATCCCAAACATCCCAATTTCGAGGCCTGAGCCATATTTTGGAGCCATATTCTGGCTCTCTGCACGTATTCGCAGTTTGAAATTACGACTTTTTAAACCCAACATACGCCAAGTACTGAAAGCGGCGTTTGGTCACATTTGTCCCAAACCTCCCTGCAGTTTTCAAAATATCCCAAACATCCCAATTTCGAGGCGTGACCCATATTTTGGATCCAAATTCTGACTCTCTGCACGTATTCGCAGTTTGAAATTACGACTTTTTATACCCAACATATGCCAAGTCCTGAAAGCGGCAGTGAGTCACATTTTGCACAAACTCCCCTGCAGTTTTCAAAATATTCCAAACATCCCAATTTCGATGCCTGAGCCATATTTTTTAGCCAAATTCTGGCTCAATGCACGTATTCGCAGTTTGAAATTGCGACTTATTATATCCAACATATGCCAAGTACTCAAAGCGGCAATGAGTCACATTTTTGCCAAATTCAGGCTCTCTGCACGTATTCGCAGTTTGAAATTACGTATTTTTATACCCAACATATGCCAAGTACTGAAAGCGGCGTTTGATCACATTTGTCCCAAACCTCCCTGCAGTTTTCAAAATATCCCAAACATCCCAATTTCGTGGCGTGAGGCATATTTTGGAGCCAAATTCTGGCTCTCTGCACGTATTCGCAGTTTGAAATTACGACTTTTTATACCCAACATATGCCAAGACCTGAAAGCGGCAGTGTGTGACATTTTGCACAAACTCCCCTGCAGCTTTCAAAATATCCCAAATATCCCAATTTCGAGGCCTGAGCCATATTATGGAGCCAAATTCTGGCTCTCTGCACATATTCGCAGTTTGAAATTGCGACTTTTTTATACCAACATATGCCAAGTACTGAATGAGGTGTTTGGTCACATTTGTCCCAAACCTCCCTGCAGTTTTCAAAATATCCCAAACATCCCAATTTCAAGGCCTGAGCCATATTTTGGAGCCAAATTCTGGCTCTATGCACGTATTCCCAGTTTGAAATTACGAATTTTTATACCCAACATATGCCAAGTACTGAAAGCGGCGTTTGGTCACATTTGTCCCAAACCTCCCTGCAAGATTTCAAAATATCCCAAACATCCCAATTTCGAGGCCTGAGCCATATTTTGGAGCCAAATGCTGGCTCTATGCATGTATTCGCAGATTGATATTATGACTTTTTATACCCGTCATATGCCAAGACCTGAAAGCGGCAGTGAGTGACATTTAAAACAAACTCCCCTGCAGTTTTCGAAATATCCCAAATATCCCAATTTCGAGGCCTGAGCCATATTTTGGAGCCAAATTCTCGCTCTCTGCACGTATTCGCAGTTTGAAATTACGATTTTTTTTACCCAACATATGCCAAGTACTGAAAGCGGCGTTTGGTCACATTTGTCCCAGTCCCCCCTTGCAATTTTCTAAATATCCCAAACATCCTAATTTCGAGGCCTGAGCCATATTTTGGAGCCAAATTCTGGCTCTCTGCACGTATTCGCAGTTTGAAATTACAACTTTTTAAACCCAACATATGCCACGTACTGAAAGCGGCGATTGGTCATATGTGTCCCAAACTCCCCTGCAGTTTTCAAAATATCCCAACCATCCCAATTTCGAGGCCTGAGCCATATTTTGGAGCCAAATTCTGGCTCTATGCCCGTATTCGCAGTTTGAAATTACGACTTTTTATACCCAACATATGCCAAGTCCTGAAAGCGGCAGTGAGTGACATTTTGAACAAACTCCCCTGCAGTTTTCAAAATATCCCAAACATCCCAATTTCGAGGCCTGAGCCATATTTTGGAGCCAAATTCTGGCTCTATGCCCGTATTCGCAGTTTGAAATTACGACTTTTTATACCCAACATATGCCAAGTCCTGAAATCGGCAGTGAGTGACATTTTGCACAAACTCCCCTGCAGTTTTCGAAATATCCCAAATATTTCAATTTCGATGCCTGAGCCATATTTTGGAGCCAAAATCTGGCTCTCTACACATATTCGCAGTTTGAAATTACGACTTTTTTATACCCAACATATGCCAAGTACTAAAACCGGCGTTTGGTCACATTTGTCCCAATCCCCCCAGCAATTTTCTAAATATCCCAAACATCCCAATTTCGAGGCCTGAGCCATATTTTGGAGCCAAATTCTGGCTCTCTGCACGTATTCGCAGTTTCAATTTACGACTTTTTATACCCAACATATGCCAAGTCCTGAAAGTGGCAGTGAGTGACATTTTGCACAAACTCCCTTGCAGTTTTCGAAATATCCCAAATATTTCAATTTCGAGGCCTGAGCCATATTTTGGAGCCAAAATCTGGCTCTCTACACGTATTCGCAGTTTGAAATTACGACTTTTTTATACCCAACATATGCCAAGTACTAAAACCGGCGTTTGGTCACATTTGTCCCAATCCCCCCAGCAATTTTCTAAATATCCCAAACATCCCAATTTCGAGGCCTGAGCCATATTTTGGAGCCAAATTATGGCTCTCTGCACGTATTCGCAGTTTGAAATTACGACTTTTTATACCCAACATATGCCAAGTCCTGAAAGCGGCAGTGAATGACATTTTGCACAAACTCCCCTGCAGTTTTCAAAATATCCCAAACATCCCAATTACGAGGCCTGAGCCATATTTTGGAGCCAAATTCTGGCTCTCTGCACGTATTCGCAGTTTGAAATTACGACTTTTTATACCCAACATATGCCAAGTCCTGAAAGCGGCAGTGAGTGACATTTTGAACAAACTCCCCTGCAGTTTTCAAAATATCCCAAACATCCCAATTTCGAGGCCTGAGCCATATTTTGGAGCCAAATTCTGGCTCTATGCCCGTATTCGCAGTTTGAAATTACGACTTTTTATACCCAACATATGCCAAGTCCTGAAATCGGCAGTGAGTGACATTTTGCACAAACTCCCCTGCAGTTTTCGAAATATCCCAAATATTTCAATTTCGAGGCCTGAGCCATATTTTGGAGCCAAAATCTGGCTCTCTACACATATTCGCAGTTTGAAATTACGACTTTTTTATACCCAACATATGCCAAGTACTAAAACCGGCGTTTGGTCACATTTGTCCCAATCCCCCCAGCAATTTTCTAAATATCCCAAACATCCCAATTTCGAGGCCTGAGCCATATTTTGGAGCCAAATTCTGGCTCTCTGCACGTATTCGCAGTTTCAAATTACGACTTTTTATACCCAACATATGCCAAGTCCTGAAAGTGGCAGTGAGTGACATTTTGCACAAACTCCCCTGCAGTTTTCGAAATATCCCAAATATATTAATTTCGAGGCCTGAGCCATATTTTGGAGCCAAATTCTGGCTCTCTGCACGTATTCGCTGTTTGAAATTACGAATTTTTTATACCCAACATATGCCAAGTACTGAAAGCGGCGTTTGGTCACATTTGTCCCAAACCCCCCTGCAGTTTTCAAAATATCCCAAACATCCCAATTTCGAGGCCTGAGCCATATTTTGGAGCCAAATTCTGGCTCTATGCAAGTATTCGCAGTTTGAAATTACGACTTTTTGTTCCCAACATATGCCAAGTCCTGAAAGCGGCAGAGAATGATATTTTGCACAAACTCCCCTGCAGCTTTCGAAATATCCCAAATATCCCAATTTCGATGCCTGAGCCATATTTTCAAGCCAAATTCTGGCTCTCTACACGTATTCGTTGTTTGAAATTACGACTTTTTTATACCCAACATATGCCAACTACTAAAAGCGGCGTTTGGTCACATTTGTCCCAATCCCCCTAGCAATTTTCAAAATATCCCAAACATCCTAATTTCGAGGCCTGAGCCATATTTTGGAGCCAAATTCTGGCTCTCTGCACGTATTCGCAGTTTGAAATAACGAATTTTTACACCCAACATATGCCAAGTACTGAAAGCGGCGTTTGGTCATATTTGTCCCAAACTCCCCTGCAGTTTTCAAAATATCCCAAACCTCCCAATTTCCAGGCCTGAGTCATATTTTGGAGCCAAATTCAGGCTCTCTGCACGTATTTGCAGTTTAAATTACGACTTTTTATACCCAACATATGCTAAGTACTGAAAGCGGCGTTTGGTCATATTTGTCCCAAACTCCCCTGCAGTTTTCGAAATATCCCAAATATTTCAATTTCGAGGCCTGAGCCATATTTTGGAGCCAAAATCTGGCTCTCTACACGTATTCGCAGTTTGAAATTACGACTTTTTTATACCCAACATATGCCAAGTACTAAAAGCGGCGTTTGGTCACATTTGTCCCAATCCCCCCAGCAATTTTCTAAATATCCCAAACATCCCAATTTCGAGGCCTGAGCCATATTTTGGAGCCAAATTCTGGCTCTCTGCACGTATTCGCAGTTTGAAATTACGACTTTTTATACCCAACATATGCCAAGTCCTGAAAGCGGCAGTGAATGACATTTTGCACAAACTCCCCTGCAGTTTTCAAAATATCCCAAACATCCCAATTACGAGGCCTGAGCCATATTTTGGAGCCAAATTCTGGCTCTCTGCACGTATTCGCACTTTGAAATTACGACTTTTTATACCCAACATATGCCAAGTCCTGAAAGCGGCAGTGAGTGACATTTTGAACCAACTCCCCTGCAGTTTTCAAAATATCCCAAACATCCCAATTTCGAGGCCTGAGCCATATTTTGGAGCCAAATTCTGGCTCTATGCCCGTATTCGCAGTTTGAAATTACGACTTTTTATACCCAACATATGCCAAGTCCTGAAATCGGCAGTGAGTGACATTTTGCACAAACTCCCCTGCAGTTTTCGAAATATCCCAAATATTCCAATTTCGAGGCCTGAGCCATATTTTGGAGCCAAAATCTGGCTCTCTACACATATTCGCAGTTTGAAATTACGACTTTTTTATACCCAACATATGCCAAGTACTAAAACCGGCGTTTGGTCACATTTGTCCCAATCCCCCCAGCAATTTTCTAAATATCCCAAACATCCCAATTTCGAGGCCTGAGCCATATTTTGGAGCCAAATTCTGGCTCTCTGCACGTATTCGCAGTTTCAATTACGACTTTTTATACCCAACATATGCCAAGTCCTGAAAGTGGCAGTGAGTGACATTTTGCACAAACTCCCTTGCAGTTTTCGAAATATCCCAAATATATTAATTTCGAGGCCTGAGCCATATTTTGGAGCCAAATTCTGGCTCTCTACACGTATTCGCATGTTTGAAATTACGAATTTTTTATACCCAACATTATGCCAAGTACTGAAAGCGGCGTTTGGTCACATTTGTCCCAATCCCCCCAGCAACTTTCTAAATATCCCAAACATCCCAATTTCGAGGTGCTGAGCCATATTTTGGAGCCAAATTCTGCCTCTCTGCACGTATTCGCAGTTTGAAATTACTACTTTTTATACCCAACATATGCCAAGTACTGAAAGCGGCAGTTGGTCACATTTGTCCCAAACCCCCCTGCAGTTTTCAAAATATCCCAAACATCCCAATTTACGAGGCCTGAGCCATATTTTGGAGCCAAATTCTGGCTCTATGCAAGTATTCGCAGTTTGAAATTACGACTTTTGTATACCCAACATATGCCAAGTCCTGAAAGCGGCAGAGAATGATATTTTGCACAAACTCCCCTGCAGCTTTCGAAATATCCCAAATATCCCAATTTCGATGCCTGAGCCATATTTTGCAAGCCAAATTCTGGCTCTCTACACGTATTCGCAGTTTGAAATTACGACTTTTTATACCCAACATATGCCAAGTCCTGAAATCGGCAGTGAGTGACATTTTGCACAAACTCCCCTGCAGTTTTCGAAATATCCCAAATATTTCAATTTCGATGCCTGAGCCATATTTTGGAGCCAAAATCTGGCTCTCTACACATATTCGCAGTTTGAAATTACGACTTTTTTATACCCAACATATGCCAAGTACTAAAACCGGCGTTTGGTCACATTTGTCCCAATCCCCCCAGCAATTTTCTAAATATCCCAAACATCCCAATTTCGAGGCCTGAGCCATATTTTGGAGCCAAATTCTGGCTCTCTGCACGTATTCGCAGTTTCAATTTACGACTTTTTATACCCAACATATGCCAAGTCCTGAAAGTGGCAGTGTGTGACATTTTGCACAAACTCCCCTGCAGTTTTCGAAATATCCCAAATATATTAATTTCGAGGCCTGAGCCATATTTTGGAGCCAAATTCTGGCTCTCTGCACGTATTCGCTGTTTGAAATTACGAATTTTTTATACCCAACATATGCCAAGTACTGAAAGCGGCGTTTGGTCACATTTTCCCAATCCCCCCAGCAACTTTCAAAATATCCCAAACATCCCAATTTCGAGGTGTGAGCCATATTTTGGAGCCAAATTCTGCCTCTCTGCACGTATTCGCAGTTTGAAATTACTACTTTTTTATACCCAACATATGCCAAGTACTGAAAGCGGCGTTTGGTCACATTTGTCCCAAACCCCCCTGCAGTTTTCAAAATATCCCAAACATCCCAATTTCGAGGCCTGAGCCATATTTTGGAGCCAAATTCTGGCTCTATGCAAGTATTCGCAGTTTGAAATTACGACTTTTTGTTCCCAACATATGCCAAGTCCTGAAAGCGGCAGAGAATGATATTTTGCACAAACTCCCCTGCAGCTTTCGAAATATCCCAAATATCCCAATTTCGATGCCTGAGCCATATTTTCAAGCCAAATTCTGGCTCTCTACACGTATTCGTTGTTTGAAATTACGACTTTTTTATACCCAACATATGCCAAGTACTAAAAGCGGCGTTTGGTCACATTTGTCCCAATCCCCCCAGCAATTTTCAAAATATCCCAAACATCCCAATTTCGAGGCCTGAGCCATATTTTGGAGCCAAATTCTGGCTCTCTGCACGTATTCGCAGTTTGAAATAACGAATTTTTACACCCAACATATGCCAAGTACTGAAAGCGGCGTTTGGTCATATTTGTCCCAAACTCCCCTGCAGTTTTCAAAATATCCCAAACCTCCAAATTTCTAGGCCTGAGTCACATTTTGGAGCCAAATTCAGGCTCTCTGCACGTATTTGCAGTTTAAATTACGACTTTTTATACCCAACATATGCTAAGTACTGAAAGCGGCGTTTGGTCATATTTGTCCTAAACTCCCCTGCAGTTTTCGAAATATCCCAAATATTTCAATTTCGAGGCCTGAGCCATATTTTGGAGCCAAAATCTGGCTCTCTACACGTATTCGCAGTTTGAAATTACGACTTTTTTATACCCAACATATGCCAAGTACTAAAAGCGGCGTTTGGTCACATTTGTCCCAATCCCCCCAGCAATTTTCTAAATATCCCAAACATCCCAATTTCGAGGCCTGAGCCATATTTTGGAGCCAAATTCTGGCTCTCTGCACGTATTCGCAGTTTGAAATTACGACTTTTTATACCCAACATATGCCAAGTCCTGAAAGCGGCAGTGAATGACATTTTGCACAAACTCCCCTGCAGTTTTCAAAATATCCCAAACATCCCAATTACGAGGCCTGAGCCATATTTTGGAGCCAAATTCTGGCTCTCTGCACGTATTCGCAGTTTGAAATTACGACTTTTTATACCCAACATATGCCAAGTCCTGAAAGCGGCAGTGAGTGACATTTTGAACAAACTCCCCTGCAGTTTTCAAAATATCCCAAACATACCAATTTCGAGGCCTGAGCCATATTTTGGAGCCAAATTCTGGCTCTATGCCCGTATTCGCAGTTTGAAATTACGACTTTTTATACCCAACATATGCCAAGTCCTGAAATCGGCAGTGAGTGACATTTTGCACAAACTCCCCTGCAGTTTTCGAAATATCCCAAATATTTCAATTTCGATGCCTGAGCCATATTTTGGAGCCAAAATCTGGCTCTCTACACATATTCGCAGTTTGAAATTACGACTTTTTTATACCCAACATATGCCAAGTACTAAAACCGGCGTTTGGTCACATTTGTCCCAATCCCCCCAGCAATTTTCTAAATATCCCAAACATCCCAATTTCGAGGCCTGAGCCATATTTTGGAGCCAAATTCTGGCTCTCTGCACGTATTCGCAGTTTCAATTTACGACTTTTTATACCCAACATATGCCAAGTCCTGAAAGTGGCAGTGAGTGACATTTTGCACAAACTCCCTTGCAGTTTTCGAAATATCCCAAATATTTCAATTTCGAGGCCTGAGCCATATTTTGGAGCCAAAATCTGGCTCTCTACACGTATTCGCAGTTTGAAATTACGACTTTTTTATACCCAACATATGCCAAGTACTAAAAGCGGCGTTTGGTCACATTTGTCCCAATCCCCCCAGCAATTTTCTAAATATCCCAAACATCCCAATTTCGAGGCCTGAGCCATATTTTGGAGCCAAATTCTGGCTCTCTGCACGTATTCGCAGTTTGAAATTACGACTTTTTATACCCAACATATGCCAAGTCCTGAAAGCGGCAGTGAATGACATTTTGCACAAACTCCCCTGCAGTTTTCAAAATATCCCAAACATCCCAATTACGAGGCCTGAGCCATATTTTGGAGCCAAATTCTGGCTCTCTGCACGTATTCGCAGTTTGAAATTACGACTTTTTATACCCAACATATGCCAAGTCCTGAAAGCGGCAGTGAGTGACATTTTGAACAAACTCCCCTGCAGTTTTCAAAATATCCCAAACATCCCAATTTCGAGGCCTGAGCCATATTTTGGAGCCAAATTCTGGCTCTATGCCCGTATTCGCAGTTTGAAATTACGACTTTTTATACCCAACATATGCCAAGTCCTGAAATCGGCAGTGAGTGACATTTTGCACAAACTCCCCTGCAGTTTTCGAAATATCCCAAATATTTCAATTTCGATGCCTGAGCCATATTTTGGAGCCAAAATCTGGCTCTCTACACATATTCGCAGTTTGAAATTACGACTTTTTTATACCCAACATATGCCAAGTACTAAAACCGGCGTTTGGTCACATTTGTCCCAATCCCCCCAGCAATTTTCTAAATATCCCAAACATCCCAATTTCGAGGCCTGAGCCATATTTTGGAGCCAAATTCTGGCTCTCTGCACGTATTCGCAGTTTCAATTTACGACTTTTTATACCCAACATATGCCAAGTCCTGAAAGTGGCAGTGTGTGACATTTTGCACAAACTCCCCTGCAGTTTTCGAAATATCCCAAATATATTAATTTCGAGGCCTGAGCCATATTTTGGAGCCAAATTCTGGCTCTCTGCACGTATTCGCTGTTTGAAATTTCGAATTTTTTATACCCAACATATGCCAAGTACTGAAAGCGGCGTTTGGTCACATTTGTCCCAATCCCCCCAGCAACTTTCAAAATATCCCAAACATCCCAATTTCGAGGTGTGAGCCATATTTTGGAGCCAAATTCTGCCTCTCTGCACGTATTCGCAGTTTGAAATTACTACTTTTTTATACCCAACATATGCCAAGTACTGAAAGCGGCGTTTGGTCACATTTGTCCCAAACCCCCCTGCAGTTTTCAAAATATCCCAAACATCCCAATTTCGAGGCCTGAGCCATATTTTGGAGCCAAATTCTGGCTCTATGCAAGTATTCGCAGTTTGAAATTACGACTTTTTGTTCCCAACATATGCCAAGTCCTGAAAGCGGCAGAGAATGATATTTTGCACAAACTCCCCTGCAGCTTTCGAAATATCCCAAATATCCCAATTTCGATGCCTGAGCCATATTTTCAAGCCAAATTCTGGCTCTCTACACGTATTCGTTGTTTGAAATTACGACTTTTTTATACCCAACATATGCCAAGTACTAAAAGCGGCGTTTGGTCACATTTGTCCCAATCCCCCCAGCAATTTTCAAAATATCCCAAACATCCCAATTTCGAGGCCTGAGCCATATTTTGGAGCCAAATTCTGGCTCTCTGCACGTATTCGCAGTTTGAAATAACGAATTTTTACACCCAACATATGCCAAGTACTGAAAGCGGCGTTTGGTCATATTTGTCCCAAACTCCCCTGCAGTTTTCAAAATATCCCAAACCTCCCAATTTCTAGGCCTGAGTCACATTTTGGAGCCAAATTCAGGCTCTCTGCACGTATTTGCAGTTTAAATTACGACTTTTTATACCCAACATATGCTAAGTACTGAAAGCGGCGTTTGGTCATATTTGTCCTAAACTCCCCTGCAGTTTTCGAAATATCCCAAATATTTCAATTTCGAGGCCTGAGCCATATTTTGGAGCCAAAATCTGGCTCTCTACACGTATTCGCAGTTTGAAATTACGACTTTTTTATACCCAACATATGCCAAGTACTAAAAGCGGCGTTTGGTCACATTTGTCCCAATCCCCCCAGCAATTTTCTAAATATCCCAAACATCCCAATTTCGAGGCCTGAGCCATATTTTGGAGCCAAATTCTGGCTCTCTGCACGTATTCGCAGTTTGAAATTACGACTTTTTATACCCAACATATGCCAAGTCCTGAAAGCGGCAGTGAATGACATTTTGCACAAACTCCCCTGCAGTTTTCAAAATATCCCAAACATCCCAATTACGAGGCCTGAGCCATATTTTGGAGCCAAATTCTGGCTCTCTGCACGTATTCGCAGTTTGAAATTACGACTTTTTATACCCAACATATGCCAAGTCCTGAAAGCGGCAGTGAGTGACATTTTGAACAAACTCCCCTGCAGTTTTCAAAATATCCCAAACATCCCAATTTCGAGGCCTGAGCCATATTTTGGAGCCAAATTCTGGCTCTATGCCCGTATTCGCAGTTTGAAATTACGACTTTTTATACCCAACATATGCCAAGTCCTGAAATCGGCAGTGAGTGACATTTTGCATAAACTCCCCTGCAGTTTTCGAAATATCCCAAATATTTCAATTTCGAGGCCTGAGCCATATTTTGGAGCCAAAATCTGGCTCTCTACACATATTCGCAGTTTGAAATTACGACTTTTTTATACCCAACATATGCCAAGTACTAAAACCGGCGTTTGGTCACATTTGTCCCAATCCCCCCAGCAATTTTCTAAATATCCCAAACATCCCAATTTCGAGGCCTGAGCCATATTTTGGAGCCAAATTCTGGCTCTCTGCACGTATTCGCAGTTTCAAATTACGACTTTTTATACCCAACATATGCCAAGTCCTGAAAGTGGCAGTGAGTGACATTTTGCACAAACTCCCCTGCAGTTTTCGAAATATCCCAAATATATTAATTTCGAGGCCTGAGCCATATTTTGGAGCCAAATTCTGGCTCTCTGCACGTATTCGTTGTTTGAAATTACGAATTTTTTATACCCAACTTATGCCAAGTACTGAAAGCGGCGTTTGGTCACATTTGTCCCAATCCCCCCAGCAACTTTCAAAATATCCCAAACATCCCAATTTCGAGGTGTGAGCCATATTTTGGAGCCAAATTCTGCCTCTCTGCACGTATTCGCAGTTTGAAATTACTACTTTTTATACCCAACATATGCCAAGTACTGAAAGCGGCGTTTGGTCACATTTGTCCCAAACCCCCCTGCAGTTTTCAAAATATCCCAAACATCCCAATTTCGAGGCCTGAGCCATATTTTGGAGCCAAATTCTGGCTCTATGCAAGTATTCGCAGTTTGAAATTACGACTTTTTGTTCCCAACATATGCCAAGTCCTGAAAGCGGCAGAGAATGATATTTTGCACAAACTCCCCTGCAGCTTTCGAAATATCCCAAATATCGCAATTTCGATGCCTGAGCCATATTTTCAAGCCAAATTCTGGCTCTCTACACGTATTCGTTGTTTGAAATTACGACTTTTTTATACCCAACATATGCCAAGTACTAAAAGCGGCGTTTGGTCACATTTGTCCCAGTCCCCCCAGCAATTTTCAAAAAATCCCAAACATCCCAATTTCGAGGCCTGAGCCATATTTTGGAGCCAAATTCTGGCTCTCTGCACGTATTCGCAGTTTGAAATAACGAATTTTTACACCCAACATATGCCAAGTACTGAAAGCGGCGTTTGGTCATATTTGTCCCAAACTCCCCTGCAGTTTTCAAAATATCCCAAACCTCCCAATTTCCAGGCCTGAGTCATATTTTGGAGCCAAATTCAGGCTCTCTGCACGTATTTGCAGTTTAAATTACGACTTTTTATACCCAACATATGCTAAGTACTGAAAGCGGCGTTTGGTCATATTTGTCCCAAACTACCCTGCAGTTTTCAAAATATCCCAAACTTCCCAATTTCGAGGCCTGAGTCATATTTTGGAGCCAAATTCAGCTCTCTACACGTATTCGCAGTTTGAAATTACGAATTTTTATACCCAACATATGTTCAGACCTGAAAGCGGCAGTGTGTGACATTTTGCACAAACTCCCCTGCAGTTTTCAAAATATCCCAAATATCCCAATTTCGAGGCCTGAGCCATATTTTGGAGCCAAATTCAGGCTCTCTGCATGTATTCGCAGTTTGAAATTACTACTTTTCATACCCAACATATGCCAAGTACTGAATGCGGCGTTTGGTCACATTTGTCCCAAACCCCCCTGCAGTTTTCAAAATATCCCAAACATCCCAATTTCGAGGCCTGAGCCATATTTTGGGGCCAAATTCTGGCTTCTATGCACGTATTCGCAGTTTGAAATTACGACTTTTTATTCCCAACATATGCCAAGTCTGAAAGCGGCAATGAGTGATATTCTGCACAAACTCCCCTGCAGCTTTCGAAATATCCCAAATATCCCAATTTCGAGGCCTGAGCCATATTTTCGAGCCAAGTTCTGGCTGTCTGCACGTATTCGGTGTTTAAAATTACGACTTTTTTATACCCGAACACATGCCAAATTCTGAAAGCGGCGTTTGGTCACATTTGTCCCAATCCCCCCAGCAATTTTCAAAATATCCCAAACATCCCAATTTCGAGGCCTGAGCCATATTTTGGAGCCAAATTCAGGCTCTCTGCACGTATTCGCAGTTTGAAATTGCGACTTATTATTCCCAACATATGCCAAGTACTGAAATAGGCAGTGAGTGACATTTTGCACAAACTCCCCTGCAGTTTTCGAAATATCCCAAATATTTCAATTTCGAGGCCTGAGCCATATTTTGGAGCCAAAATCTGGCTCTCTACACGTATTCGCAGTTTGAAATTACGACTTTTTTATACCCAACATATGCCAAGTACTAAAAGCGGCGTTTGGTCACATTTGTCCCAATCCCCCTAGCAATTTTCTAAATATCCCAAACATCCCAATTTCGAGGCCTGAGCCATATTTTGGAGCCAAATTCTGGCTCTCTGCACGTATTCGCAGTTTCAAATTACGACTTTTTATACCCAACATATGCAAGTCCTGAAAGCGGCAGTGAGTGACATTTTGCACAAACTCCCCTGCAGTTTTCGAAATATCCCAAATATATTAATTTCGAGGCCTGAGCCATATTTTGGAGCCAAATTCTGGCTCTCTGCACGTATTCGCTGTTTGAAATTACGAATTTTTTATACCCAACATATGCCAAGTACTGAAAGCGGCGTTTGGTCACATTTGTCCCAATCCCCCCAGCAACTTTCAAAATATCCCAAACATCCCAATTTCGAGGTGTGAGCCATATTTTGGAGCCAAATTCTGCCTCTCTGCACGTATTCGCAGTTTGAAATTACGACTTTTCATACCCAACATATGCCAAGTACTGAATGCGGCGTTTGGTCACATTTGTCCCAAACCCCCCTGCAGTTTTCAAAATATCCCAAACATCCCAATTTCGAGGCCTGAGCCATATTTTGGAGCCAAATTCTGGCTCTATGCAAGTATTCGCAGTTTGAAATTACGACTTTTTGTTCCCAACATATGCCAAGTCCTGAAAGCGGCAGAGAATGATATTTTGCACAAACTCCCCTGCAGCTTTCGAAATATCCCAAATATCCCAATTTCGAGGCCTGAGCCATATTTTCAAGCCAAATTCTGGCTCTCTACACGTATTCGTTGTTTGAAATTACGACTTTTTTATACCCAACATATGCCAAGTACTAAAAGCGGCGTTTGGTCACATTTGTCCCAATCCCCCCAGCAATTTTCAAAATATCCCAATTATCCCAATTTCGAGGCCTGAGCCATATTTTGGAGCCAAATTCTGGCTCTCTGCACGTATTCGCAGTTTGAAATAACAAATTTTTACACCCAACATATGCCAAGTGCTGAAAGCGGCGTTTGGTCATATTTGTCCCAAACTCCCCTGCAGTTTTCAAAATATCCCAAACTTTCCAATTTCGAGGCCTGAGTCATATTTTGGAGCCAAATTCAGCTCTCTGCACGTATTCGCAGTTTGAAATTACGAATTTTTATACCCAACATATGTTAAGACCTGAAAGCGGCAGGGTATGACATTTTGCACAAACTCCCCTGCAGTTTTCAAAATATCCCAAATATCCCAATTTCGAGGCCTGAGCCATATTTTGGAGCCAAATTCAGGCTCTCTGCATGTATTCGCAGTTTGAAATTACGACTTTTCATACCCAACATATGCCAAGTACTGAATGCGGCGTTTGGTCACATTTGTCCCAAACCCCCCTGCAGTTTTCAAAATATCCCAAACATCCAAATTTCGAGGCATGAGCCATATTTTGGGGCCAAATTCTGGCTTCTATGCACGTATTCGCAGTTTGAAATTACGACTTTTTATTCCCAACATATGCCAAGTCTGAAAGCGGCAGTGAGTGATATTCTGCACAAACTCCCCTGCAGCTTTCGAAATATCCCAAATATCCCAATTTCGAGGCCTGAGCCATATTTTCGAGCCAAGTTCTGGCTGTCTGCACGTATTCGGTGTTTAAAATTACGACTTTTTTATACCCAACATATGCCAAATACTGAAAGCGGCGTTTGGTCACATTTGTCCCAATCCCCCCAGCAATTTTCAAAATATCCCAAACATCCCAATTTCGATGCCTAAGCCATATTTTGGAGCCAAATTCAGGCTCTCTGCACGTATTCGCAGTTTGAAATTACGAATTTTTATACCCAACATATGCGAAGACCTGAAAGCGGCAGTGTGTGACATTTTGCACAAACTCCCCTGCAGTTTTCGAAATGTCCCAAATATCCCAATTTCGAGGCCTGAGCCATACTTTGGAGCCAAATTCTGGCTCTCTGCACGAATTGCAAGTTTGAAATTGTGACTTTTTTATACCCAGCATGTACCAAGTACTGAAAGCGGCGTTGGGTCATATTTGTCCCAAACTCCCCTGCAGTTTTAAAAATATCCCAAACATCCCAATTTCGAGGCCTGAGTCATATTTTGGAGCCAAATTCTGGCTCTCTGCACGTATTCGCAGTTTGAAATTACGACTTTTTATACCCAACATATGCGAAGACCTGAAAGCGGCAGTGTGTGATATTTTGCACAAACTCCCCTGCAGTTTTCAAAATATCCCAAATATCCCAATTTCGAGGCCTGAACCATATTATGGAGCCAAATTCTGGCTCTCTGCACATATTCGCAGTTTGAAATTGCGACTTTTTTATACCAACAAATGCCAAGTACTGAATGAGGTGTTTGGTTACATTTGTCCCAAACCTCCCTGCAGTTTTCAAAGTATCCCAAACATCCCAATTTCAAGGCCTGAGCCATATTTTGGAGCCAAACTCTGGCTCTATGCACGTATTCGCAGTTTGATATTACGATTTTTTATACCCAACATATGCGAAGACCTGAAAGCGGCAGTGTGTGATATTTTGCACAAACTCCCCTGCAGTTTTCAAAATATCCCAAATATCCCAATTTCGAGGCCTGAACCATATTATGGAGCCAAATTCTGGCTCTCTGCACATATTCGCAGTTTGAAATTGCGACTTTTTTATACCAACAAATGCCAAGTACTGAATGAGGTGTTTGGTTACATTTGTCCCAAACCTCCCTGCAGTTTTCAAAGTATCCCAAACATCCCAATTTCAAGGCCTGAGCCATATTTTGGAGCCAAACTCTGGCTCTATGCACGTATTCGCAGTTTGATATTACGATTTTTTATACCCAACATATGCCAAGTCCTGAAAGCGGCAATGAGTCACATTTTGCACAAACTCCCCTGCAGCTTTCAAAATATTCCTAACATCCCAATTTCGAGGCCTGAGCTATATTTTGGAGCCAAATTCTGGCTCAATGCACGTATTCGCAGTTTGAAATTACGACTTTTTAAACCCAACATATGCCAAGTACTGAAAGCGGCGTTTGGTCACATTTGTCCCAAACTTCCCTGCAGTTTTCAAAATATCCCAAACATCCCAAATTCGAGGCCTGAGCCATATTTTGGAGCCAAATGCTGGCTCTATGCACGTATTCGCAGATTGATATTATGACTTTTTATACCCAACATATGCCAAGACCTGAAAGCGGCAGTGAGTGACATTTAACACAAACTCCCCTGCAGTTTTCGAAATATCCCAAATATCCCAATTTCGAGGCCTGAGCCATAATTTGGAGCCAAATTCTCGCTCTCTGCACGTATTCGCAGTTTGAAATTACGAATTTTTAAACCCAACATATGCCAAGTACTGAAAGCGGCGTTTGGTCACATTTGTCCCAAACTCCCCTGCAGTTTTCGAAATATCCCAAACATCCCAATTTCGAGGTGTGAGCTATATTTTTGAGCCAAATTCTGACTCTCTGCACGTATTTGCAGTTAAATTACGACTTTTTATACCCAACATATGCCAAGTCCTGAAAGCGGCAATGAGTCACATTTTGAACAAACTCCCCTGCAGCTTTCAAAATATTCCTAACATCCCAATTTCGAGGCCTGAGCCATATTTTGGAGCCAAATTCTGGCTCAATGCACGTATTCGCAGTTTGATATTACGACTTTTTATACCCAACATATGCTATGTCCTGAAAGCGGCAGTGAGTTACATTTTGCACAAACTCCCTTGAAGTTTTCAAAATATATCAAATATCCCAATTTCGAGGCCTGAACCATATTTTGGAGCCAAATTCTAGCTCTCTGCACGTATTCGCAGTTTGAAATTGCGACTTATTGTACCCAACATATGACAAGTTCTGAGAGCGGCAATGAGTCACATTTTGCACAAACTCCCCTGCAGTTTTCAAAATATCCCAAACATCCCAATTTCGAGGCATGACACATATTTTGGAGCCAAATTCTGGCTCTCTGCACGTATTCGCAGTTTTAAATTGCGACTTTTTTATACCCAACCTATGCCAAGTACTGAAAGCGGCGTTTGGTCACATTTGTCCCAAACCTCCCTGCAGTGTTCAAAATATCCCAAACATCCCAATTTCGAGGCCTGAGCCATATTTTGGAGCCAAATGCTGGCTCTATGCACGTTTTCGCAGATTGATATTATGACTTTTTATACCCAACATATGCCAAGACCTGTAAGCGGCAGTGAGTGACATTTAACACAAACTCCCCTGCAGTTTTCGAAATATCCCAAATATCCCAATTTCAAGGCCTGGGCCATATTTTGGAGCCAAATTCTGGCTCTTTGCACGTATTCGCATATTGAAATTGCGACTTTTTATACCCAACATATGCCAAGTCCTGAAAGCGGCAGTGAATGACATTTTGCACAAACTCCCCTGCAGTTTTCGAAATATCCCAAATATTTCAATTTCGAGGCCTTAGCCATATTTTAGAGCCAAATTCTGGCACTCTGCACGTATTCGCTGTTTGAATGTGCGACTTTTTATACGCAACATATGCCAAGACCTGAAAGCGGCAGTGAGAGACATTTAACACAAACTCCCCTGCAGTTTTCGAAATATCCCAAACATCCCAATTTCGAGGTGTGAGCCATATTTTGGAGCCAAATTCTGTCTCTCTGCACGTATTCGCAGTTTAAATTACGACTTTTTATACCCAACATATGCCAAGTACTGAAAGCGGCGTTTGGTCACATTTGTCCCAAACCTCCCTGCAGTTTTCAAAATATCCCAAACATCCCAATTTCGAGGCCTGAGCCATATTTTGGAGACAAATTCTGGCTCTCTGCACGTATTCGATGTTTGAAATTGCGACTTTTTTATACCCAACATATGCCAAGTACTGCAAGCGGCGTTTGGTCACATTTGTCCCAAACCTCCCTACTGTTTTCAAAATATCCCAAACATCCCAATTTCGAGGCCTCAGCCATATTTTGGAGCCAAATTCTGGCTCTATGCATGTATTTGCAGTTTTATATTACGACTTTTTATACCCAACATATGCTATGTCCTGAAAGCGGCAGTGAGTCACATTTTGCACAAACTCCCTTGAAGTTTTCAAAATATCTCAAATATCCCAATTTCGAGGCCAGAGTCATAATTTGGAGCCAGGTTCTAGCTCTCTGCACGTATTCGCAGTTTGAAATTACGACTTTTTATACCCAACATATGCCAAGTACTGAAAGCGGCATTTGGTCACATTTGTCCCAAACCTCCCTGCAGTTTTCAAAATATCCCAAACATCCCAATTTCGAGGCCTGAGCCATATTTTGGAGCCAAATGCTGGCTCTATGCACGTATTCGCAGATTGATATTATGACTTTTTATACCCAACATATGTCAAGACCTGAAAGCGGCAGTGAGTGACATTTAACACAAACTCCCCTGCAGTTTTCGAAATATCCCAAATATCCCAATTTCGAGGCCTGAGCCATATTTTGGAGCCAAATTCTCGCTCTCTGCACGTATTCGCAGTTTGAAATTACGACTTTTTAAACCCAACATATGCCAAGTATTGAAAGCGGCGTTTGGTCATATTTGTCCCAAACTCCCCTGCAGGTTTCAAAAAATCCCAAACATCCCAATTTCGAGGCCTGAGCCATATTTTGGAGCCAAATTCTGGCTCTATGCACGTATTCGCATATTGAAATTGCGACTTTTTATACCCAACATATGCCAAGTCCTGAAAGCGGTAGTGAGTGACATTTTGCACAAACTCCCCTGCAGTTTTCGAAATATCCCAAATATTTCAATTTCGAAGCCTTAGCCATATTTTAGAGTCAAATTCTGGCTCTCTGCACGTATTCGCTGTTTGAAATTGCGACTTTTTATACCCAACATATGCCAAGACCTGAAAGCAGCAGTGAGTGACATTTAACACAAACTCCCCTGCAGTTTTCGAAATATCCCAAACATCCCAATTTCGAGGTGTGAGCCATATTTTGGAGCCAAATTCTGACTCTCTGCACGTATTCGCAGTTTAAATTACGACTTATTATACCCAACATATGCCAAGTACTGAAAGCGGCGTTTGCTCACATTTGTCCCAAACCTCCCTGCAGTTTTCAAAATATCCCAAACATCCCAATTTCGAGGCCTGAGCCATATTTTGGAGCCAAATTCTGGCTCTCTGCATGTTATCGCAGTTTGATATTACGACTTTTTATACCTAACATATTCCCAGTCCTGAAAGCGGCAGTGAGTCATATTTTGCACAAACTCCCCTGCAGTTTTCGAAATATCCCAAATAACCCAATTTCGAGGCCTGAGCCATACTTTGGAGCCAAATTCTGGCTCTCTGTACGTATTCGCAGTTTGAAACTGTGACTTTTTTATACCCAGCATATGCCAAGTACTGAAAGCGGCGTTGGGTCATATTTGTCCCAAACTCCCCTGCAGTTTTAAAAATATCCCAAACATCCCAATTTCGAGGACTGAGTCATATTTTGGAGCCAAATTCTGGCTCTCTGCACTTATTCGAAGTTTGAAATTACGAATTTTATACCCAACATATGCCAAGTCCTGAAAGCGGCAGTGAGTCACATTTTGCACAAACTCCCCTGCAGTTTCCAAAATATCCCAAATATCCCAATTTCGTGGCCTGAGCGATATTATGGAGCCAAATTCTGGCTCTCTGCACGTATTCGCAGTTTGGAATTGTGACTTTTTTATACCCAGCATATGCCATGTACTGAAAGCGGCGTTGGGTCATATTTGTCCCAAACTCCCCTGCAGTTTTAAAAATATACCAAACATCCAAATTTTGAGGCCTGAGTCATATTTTGGAGCCAAATTCTGGCTCTCTGCACGTATTTGCAGTTTGAAATTACGACTTTTTATACCCAACATATGCCAAGTCCTGAAAGTTGCAGTGAGTGACATATTGCACAAACTCCCCTGCAGTTTTCAAAATATCCCAAATATCCCAATTTCGAAGCCGGAGCCATATTATGGAGCCAAATTCTGGCACTCTGCACATATTCGCAGTTTGAAATTTCGACTTTTTTATACCAACATATGCCAAGTACTGAATGAGGTGCTTGGTCACATTTGTCCCAAACCACCCTGCAGTTTTCAAAATATCCCAAACATCACAATTTCGAGGCCTGAGCCATATTTTGGAGCCAAACTCTGGCTCTATGCACGTATTCGCATATTGAAATTGCGACTTTTTATACCCAACATATGCCAAGTCCTGAAAGCGGCAGTGAGTGACATTTTGCACAAACTCCCCTGCAGTTTTCGAAAAATACCAAGTATTTCAATTTCGAGGCCTTAGCCATATTTTAGAGCCAAATTCTGGCTCTCTGCACGTATTCGCTGTTTGAAATTGCGACTTTTTATACCCAACATATGCCAAGACCTGAAAGCGGCAGTGAGTGACATTTAACACAAACTCCCCTGCAGTTTTCGAAATATCCAAAACATCCCAATTTCGAGGTGTGAGCCATATTTTGGAGCCAAATTCTGACTCTCTGCACGTATTCGCAGTTTAAATTACGACTTTTTATACCCAACATATGCCAAGTACTGAATGCGGCGTTTGGTCACATTTGTCCCAAACCTCCCTGCAGTTTTCAAAATATCCCAAACATCCCAATTTCGAAGCCTGAGCCATATTTTGGAGCCAAATTCTGGCTCTCTGCACGTTATCGCAGTTTGATATTACGACTTTTTAAACCTAACATATTCCAAGTCCTGAAAGCGGCAATGAGTCACATTTTGCACAAACTCCCCTGCAGTTTTCGAAATATCCCAATTAACCCAATTTCGAGGCCTGAGCCATACTTTGGAGCCAAATTTTGGCTCTCTGCACGTATTCGCAGTTTGAAATTGTTACTTTTTTATACACAGCATATGCCAAGTACAGAAAGCGGCGTGGGGTCATATTTGTCCCAAACTCCCCTGCAGTTTTAAAAATATCCCAAACATCCCAATTTCGAGGACTGAATCATATTTTGGAGCCAAATTCTGGCTCTCTGCACTTATTCGAAGTTTGAAATTACGAATTTTATACCCAACATATGCCAAGTCCTGAAAGTGGCAGTGAGTCACATTTTGCACAAACTCCCCTGTAGTTTCCAAAATATCCCAAATATCCCAATTTCGTGGCCTGAGCGATATTATGGAGCCAAATTCTGGCTCTCTGCACGTATTCGATGTTTGAAATTGCGACTTTTTTATACCCAACATATGACAAGTACTGTAAGCGGCGTTTGGTCACATTTGTCCCAAACCTCCCTGCTGTTTTCAAAATTTCCCAAACATCCCAATTTCGAGGCCTCAGCCATATTTTGGAGCCAAATTCTGGCTCAATGCATGTATTTGCAGTTTTATATTACGACTTTTTATACCCAACATATGCTATGTCCTGAAAGCGGCAGTGAGTCACATTTTGCACAAACTCTATTGAAGTTTTCAAAATATCCTAAACATCCCAATTTCAAGGCCTGAGCCATATTTTGGTGCCAAATTCAGGCTCTCTGTGCGTATTCGCAGTTTGAAATTATGACTTTTTATACCCAACATATGCCAAGTACTGAAAGCGGCATTTGGTCACATTTGTCCCAAACCTCCCTGCAGTTTTCAAAATATCCCAAACATCCCAATTTCGAGGCCTGAGCCATATTTTGGAGCCAAATGCTGGCTCTATGCACGTATTCGCAGATTGATATTATGACTTTTTATACCCAACATATGCCAAGACCTGAAAGCGGCAGTGAGTGACATTTAACACAAACTCGCCTGCAGTTTTCGAAACATTCCAAATATCCCAATTTCGAGGCCTGAGCCATATTTTGGAGCCAAATTCTGGCACTCTGCACTTATTCGAAGTTTGAAATTACGAATTTTATACCCAACATATGCCAAGTCCTGAAAGCGGCAGTGAGTCACATTTTGCACAAACTCCCCTGCAGTTTCCAAAATATCCCAATTTCGTGGCCTGAGCGATATTATGGAGCCAAATTCTGGCTCTCTGCACGTATTCGCAGTTTGGAATTGTGACTTTTTTATACCCAGCATATGCCATGTACTGAAAGCGGCGTTGGGTCATATTTGTCCCAAACTCCCCTGCAGTTTTAAAAATATACCAAACATCCAAATTTTGAGGCCTGAGTCATATTTTGGAGCCAAATTCTGGCTCTCTGCACGTATTCGCAGTTTGAAATTACGACTTTTTATACCCAACATATGCCAAGTCCTGAAAGTTGCAGTGAGTGACATATTGCACAAACTCCCCTGCAGTTTTCAAAATATCCCAAATATCCCAATTTCGAAGCCGGAGCCATATTATGGAGCCAAATTCTGGCACTCTGCACATATTCGCAGTTTGAAATTTCGACTTTTTTATACCAACATATGCCAAGTACTGAATGAGGTGTTTGGTCACATTTGTCCCAAACCACCCTGCAGTTTTCAAAATATCCCAAACATCCCAATTTCGAGGCCTGAGCCATATTTTGGAGCCAAACTCTGGCTCTATGCACGTATTCGCATATTGAAATTGCGACTTTTTATACCCAACATATGCCAAGTCCTGAAAGCGGCAGTGAGTGACATTTTGCACAAACTCCCCTGCAGTTTTCGAAATTTCCCAAGTATTTCAATTTCGAGGCCTTAGCCATATTTTAGAGCCAAATTCTGGCTCTCTGCACGTATTCGCTGTTTGAAATTGCGACTTTTTATACCCAACATATGCCAAGACCTGAAAGCGGCAGTGAGTGACATTTAACACAAACTCCCCTGCAGTTTTCGAAACATCCAAAACATCCCAATTTCGAGGTGTGAGCCATATTTTGGAGCCAAATTCTGACTCTCTGCACGTATTCGCAGTTTAAATTACGACTTTTTATACCCAACATATGCCAAGTACTGAAAGCGGCGTTTGGTCACATTTGTCCCAAACCTCCCTGCAGTTTTCAAAATATCCCAAACATCCCAATTTCGAAGCCTGAGCCATATTTTGGAGCCAAATTCTGGCTCTCTGCACGTTATCGCAGTTTGATATTACGACTTTTTATACCTAACATATTCCAAGTCCTGAAAGCGGCAGTGAGTCACATTTTGCACAAACTCCCCTGCAGTTTTCGAAATATCCCAATTAACCCAATTTCGAGGCCTGAGCCATACTTTGGAGCCAAATTTTGGCTCTCTGCACGTATTCGCAGTTTGAAATTGTGACTTTTTTATACACAGCATATGCCAAGTACAGAGAGCGGCGTGGGGTCATATTTGTCCCAAACTCCCCTGCAGTTTTAAAAATATCCCAAACATCCCAATTTCGAGGACTGAATCATATTTTGGAGCCAAATTCTGGCTCTCTGCACTTATTCGAAGTTTGAAATTACGAATTTTATACCCAACATATGCCAAGTCCTGAAAGTGGCAGTGAGTCACATTTTGCACAAACTCCCCTGTAGTTTCCAAAATATCCCAAATATCCCAATTTCGTGGCCTGAGCGATATTATGGAGCCAAATTCTGGCTCTCTGCACGTATTCGATGTTTGAAATTGCGACTTTTTTATACCCAATATATGACAAGTACTGTAAGCGGCGTTTGGTCACATTTGTCCCAAACCTCCCTGCTGTTTTCAAAATATCCCAAACATCCCAATTTCGAGGCCTCAGCCATATTTTGGAGCCAAATTCTGGCTCAATGCATGTATTTGCAGTTTTATATTACGACTTTTTATACCCAACATATGCTATGTCCTGAAAGCGGCAGTGAGTCACATTTTGCACAAACTCTATTGAAGTTTTCAAAATATCCCAAATATCCCAATTTCGAGGCCTGAGTCATAATTTGGAGCCAAGTTCTAGCTCTCTGCACGTATTCGCAGTTTGAAATTGCGACTTATTATACCCAACATATGCCAAGTTCTGAGAGCGGCAATGAGTCACATTTTGCACAAACTCCCCAGCAGTTTTTAAAATATCCTAAACATCCCAATTTCAAGGCCTGAGCCATATTTTGGAGCCAAATTCAGGCTCTCTGCACGTATTCGCAGTTTGAAATTATGACTTTTTATACCCAACATATGCCAAGTCCTGAAAGTTGCAGTGAGTGACATATTGCACAAACTCCCCTGCAGTTTTCAAAATATCCCAAATATCCCAATTTCGAAGCCGGAGCCATATTATGGAGCCAAATTCTGGCACTCTGCACATATTCGCAGTTTGAAATTTCGACTTTTTTATACCAACATATGCCAAGTACTGAATGAGGTGCTTGGTCACATTTGTCCCAAACCACCCTGCAGTTTTCAAAATATCCCAAACATCCCAATTTCGAGGCCTGAGCCATATTTTGGAGCCAAACTCTGGCTCTATGCACGTATTCGCATATTGAAATTGCGACTTTTTATACCCAACATATGCCAAGTCCTGAAAGCGGCAGTGAGTGACATTTTGCACAAACTCCCCTGCAGTTTTCGAAAAATACCAAGTATTTCAATTTCGAGGCCTTAGCCATATTTTAGAGCCAAATTCTGGCTCTCTGCACGTATTCGCTGTTTGAAATTGCGACTTTTTATACCCAACATATGCCAAGACCTGAAAGCGGCAGTGAGTGACATTTAACACAAACTCCCCTGCAGTTTTCGAAATATCCAAAACATCCCAATTTCGAGGTGTGAGCCATATTTTGGAGCCAAATTCTGACTCTCTGCACGTATTCGCAGTTTAAATTACGACTTTTTATACCCAACATATGCCAAGTACTGAATGCGGCGTTTGGTCACATTTGTCCCAAACCTCCCTGCAGTTTTCAAAATATCCCAAACATCCCAATTTCGAAGCCTGAGCCATATTTTGGAGCCAAATTCTGGCTCTCTGCACGTTATCGCAGTTTGATATTACGACTTTTTAAACCTAACATATTCCAAGTCCTGAAAGCGGCAATGAGTCACATTTTGCACAAACTCCCCTGCAGTTTTCGAAATATCCCAATTAACCCAATTTCGAGGCCTGAGCCATACTTTGGAGCCAAATTTTGGCTCTCTGCACGTATTCGCAGTTTGAAATTGTTACTTTTTTATACACAGCATATGCCAAGTACAGAAAGCGGCGTGGGGTCATATTTGTCCCAAACTCCCCTGCAGTTTTAAAAATATCCCAAACATCCCAATTTCGAGGACTGAATCATATTTTGGAGCCAAATTCTGGCTCTCTGCACTTATTCGAAGTTTGAAATTACGAATTTTATACCCAACATATGCCAAGTCCTGAAAGTGGCAGTGAGTCACATTTTGCACAAACTCCCCTGTAGTTTCCAAAATATCCCAAATATCCCAATTTCGTGGCCTGAGCGATATTATGGAGCCAAATTCTGGCTCTCTGCACGTATTCGATGTTTGAAATTGCGACTTTTTTATACCCAACATATGACAAGTACTGTAAGCGGCGTTTGGTCACATTTGTCCCAAACCTCCCTGCTGTTTTCAAAATATCCCAAACATCCCAATTTCGAGGCCTCAGCCATATTTTGGAGCCAAATTCTGGCTCAATGCATGTATTTGCAGTTTTATATTACGACTTTTTATACCCAACATATGCTATGTCCTGAAAGCGGCAGTGAGTCACATTTTGCACAAACTCTATTGAAGTTTTCAAAATATCCTAAACATCCCAATTTCAAGGCCTGAGCCATATTTTGGAGCCAAATTCAGGCTCTCTGCACGTATTCGCAGTTTGAAATTATGACTTTTTATACCCAACATATGCCAAGTACTGAAAGCGGCATTTGGTCACATTTGTCCCAAACCTCCCTGCAGTTTTCAAAATATCCCAAACATCCCAATTTCGAGGCCTGAGCCATATTTTGGAGCCAAATGCTGGCTCTATGCACGTATTCGCAGATTGATATTATGACTTTTTATACCCAACATATGCCAAGACCTGAAAGCGGCAGTGAGTGACATTTAACACAAACTCGCCTGCAGTTTTCGAAACATTCCAAATATCCCAATTTCGAGGCCTGAGCCATATTTTGGAGCCAAATTCTGGCACTCTGCACTTATTCGAAGTTTGAAATTACGAATTTTATACCCAACATATGCCAAGTCCTGAAAGCGGCAGTGAGTCACATTTTGCACAAACTCCCCTGCAGTTTCCAAAATATCCCAATTTCGTGGCCTGAGCGATATTATGGAGCCAAATTCTGGCTCTCTGCACGTATTCGCAGTTTGGAATTGTGACTTTTTTATACCCAGCATATGCCATGTACTGAAAGCGGCGTTGGGTCATATTTGTCCCAAACTCCCCTGCAGTTTTAAAAATATACCAAACATCCAAATTTTGAGGCCTGAGTCATATTTTGGAGCCAAATTCTGGCTCTCTGCACGTATTCGCAGTTTGAAATTACGACTTTTTATACCCAACATATGCCAAGTCCTGAAAGTTGCAGTGAGTGACATATTGCACAAACTCCCCTGCAGTTTTCAAAATATCCCAAATATCCCAATTTCGAAGCCGGAGCCATATTATGGAGCCAAATTCTGGCACTCTGCACATATTCGCAGTTTGAAATTTCGACTTTTTTATACCAACATATGCCAAGTACTGAATGAGGTGTTTGGTCACATTTGTCCCAAACCACCCTGCAGTTTTCAAAATATCCCAAACATCCCAATTTCGAGGCCTGAGCCATATTTTGGAGCCAAACTCTGGCTCTATGCACGTATTCGCATATTGAAATTGCGACTTTTTATACCCAACATATGCCAAGTCCTGAAAGCGGCAGTGAGTGACATTTTGCACAAACTCCCCTGCAGTTTTCGAAATATCCCAAGTATTTCAATTTCGAGGCCTTAGCCATATTTTAGAGCCAAATTCTGGCTCTCTGCACGTATTCGCTGTTTGAAATTGCGACTTTTTATACCCAACATATGCCAAGACCTGAAAGCGGCAGTGAGTGACATTTAACACAAACTCCCCTGCAGTTTTCGAAACATCCAAAACATCCCAATTTCGAGGTGTGAGCCATATTTTGGAGCCAAATTCTGACTCTCTGCACGTATTCGCAGTTTAAATTACGACTTTTTATACCCAACATATGCCAAGTACTGAAAGCGGCGTTTGGTCACATTTGTCCCAAACCTCCCTGCAGTTTTCAAAATATCCCAAACATCCCAATTTCGAAGCCTGAGCCATATTTTGGAGCCAAATTCTGGCTCTCTGCACGTTATCGCAGTTTGATATTACGACTTTTTATACCTAACATATTCCAAGTCCTGAAAGCGGCAGTGAGTCACATTTTGCACAAACTCCCCTGCAGTTTTCGAAATATCCCAATTAACCCAATTTCGAGGCCTGAGCCATACTTTGGAGCCAAATTTTGGCTCTCTGCACGTATTCGCAGTTTGAAATTGTGACTTTTTTATACACAGCATATGCCAAGTACAGAGAGCGGCGTGGGGTCATATTTGTCCCAAACTCCCCTGCAGTTTTAAAAATATCCCAAACATCCCAATTTCGAGGACTGAATCATATTTTGGAGCCAAATTCTGGCTCTCTGCACTTATTCGAAGTTTGAAATTACGAATTTTATACCCAACATATGCCAAGTCCTGAAAGTGGCAGTGAGTCACATTTTGCACAAACTCCCCTGTATTTTCCAAAATATCCCAAATATCCCAATTTCGTGGCCTGAGCGATATTATGGAGCCAAATTCTGGCTCTCTGCACGTATTCGATGTTTGAAATTGCGACTTTTTTATACCCAATATATGACAAGTACTGTAAGCGGCGTTTGGTCACATTTGTCCCAAACCTCCCTGCTGTTTTCAAAATATCCCAAACATCCCAATTTCGAGGCCTCAGCCATATTTTGGAGCCAAATTCTGGCTCAATGCATGTATTTGCAGTTTTATATTACGACTTTTTATACCCAACATATGCTATGTCCTGAAAGCGGCAGTGAGTCACATTTTGCACAAACTCTATTGAAGTTTTCAAAATATCCCAAATATTCCAATTTCGAGGCCTGAGTCATAATTTGGAGCCAAGTTCTAGCTCTCTGCACGTATTCGCAGTTTGAAATTGCGACTTATTATACCCAACATATGCCAAGTTCTGAGAGCGGCAATGAGTCACATTTTGCACAAACTCCCCAGCAGTTTTTAAAATATCCTAAACATCCCAATTTCAAGGCCTGAGCCATATTTTGGAGCCAAATTCAGGCTCTCTGCACGTATTCGCAGTTTGAAATTATGACTTTTTATACCCAACATATGCCAAGTACTGAAAGCGGCATTTGGTCACATTTGTCCCAAACCTCCCTGCAGTTTTCAAAATATCCCAAACATCCCAATTTCGAGGCCTGAGCCATATTTTGGAGCCAAATGCTGGCTCTATGCACGTATTCGCAGATTGATATTATGACTTTTTATACCCAACATATGCCAAGACCTGAAAGCGGCAGTGAGTGACATTTAACACAAACTCGCCTGCAGTTTTCGAAACATTCCAAATATCCCAATTTCGAGGCCTGAGCCATATTTTGGAGCCAAATTCTCGCTCTCTGCATGTATTCGCAGTTTGAAATTACGACTTTTTAAACCCAACATATGCCAAGTACTGAAAGCGGCGTTTGGTCATATTTGTCCCAATCCCCCCCTGCAATTTTCTAAAAATCCCAAACATCCCAATTTCGAGGCCTGAGCCATATTTTGGAGCCAAATTCTGGCTCTATGCACGTATTCGCAGTTTGATATTACGACTTTTTATACCCAACATATGCCAAGTCCTGCAAGCGGCAGTGAGTCACATTTTGCACAAATTCCCCTGCAGTTTTCAAAATATCCCAAACATCCCAATTTCGAGGCACGACACATATTTTGGAGCCAAATTCTGGCTCTCTGCACGTATTCGCAGTTTGAAATTGCGACTTTTTTATACCCAACCTATGCCAAGTACTGAAAGCGGCGTTTGGTCACATTTGTCCCAAACCTAACTGCAGTATTCAAAATATCCCAAACATCCCAATTTCGAGGCCTGAGCCATATTTTGGAGCCAAATGCTGGCTCTATGTACGTATTCGCAGATTGATATTATGACTTTTTATACCCAACATATGCCAAGACCTGAAAGCGGCAGTGTGTGACATTTAACACAAACTCCCCTGCAGTTTTCGAAATATCCCAAATATCCCAATTTCGAGGCCTGAGCCATATTTTGGAGCCAAATTCTCGCTCTCTGCACGTATTCGCAGTTTGAAATTACGACTTTTTTATACCCAACATATGCCAAGTACTGAAAGCGGCGTTTGGTCACATTTGTCCCAATCCCCCCCTGCAATTTTCTAAAAATCCCAAACATCCCAATTTCCAGGCCTGAGCCATATTTTGGAGCCCAATTCTGGCTCTCTGCACGTATTCGCAGTTTGAAATTACAACTTTTTAAACCCAACATATGCCAAGTACTGAAAGCGGCGTTTGGTCATATTTGTCCCAAACTCCTCTGCAGTTTTCAAAATATCCCAAACATTCCAATTTCGAGGCCTGAGCCATATTTTGGAGCCAAATTCTGGCTCTCTGCACGTTATCGCAGTTTGATATTACGACTTTTTATACTTAACATATTCCAAGTCCTGAAAGCGGCAGTGAGTCACATTTTGCACTAACTCTCCTGCAGTTTTCGAAATATCCAAAATATCCCAATTTCGAGGCCTGAGCCATTATATGGAGCCAAATTCTGGCTCTCTGCACATATTTGCAGTTTGAAATTGCGACTTATTTATACCAACATATGCCAAGTACTGAAAGCGGCGTTGGGTCATATTTGTCCCAAACTCCCCTGCAGTTTTAAAAATATTCCAAACATCCCAATTTTGAGGCCTGAGTCATATTTTGGAGCCAAATTCTGGCTCTCTGCACGTATTCGCAGTTTGAAGTTACGACTTTTTATACCCAACATATGCCAAGTCCTGAAAGTGGCAGAGTGACATATTGCACAAACTCCCCTGCAGTTTTCAAAATATCCCAAATATCCCAATTTCGAAGCCTGAGCCATATTATGGAGCCAAATTCTGGCTCTCTGCACATATTCGCAGTTTGAAATTGCGACTTTTTTATACCAAAATATGCCAAGTACTGAATGAGTTGTTTGGTCACATTTGTCCCAAACCTCCCTGCAGTTTTCAAAATATCCCAAACATCCCAATTTCAAGGCCTGAGCCATATTTTTGAGCCAAATTCTGGCTCTATGCACGTATTCGCAGTTTGATATTACGATTTTTTATACCCAACATATGCCAAGTCCTGAAAGCGGCAGTGAGTCACATTTTGCACAAACTCCCCTGCAGCTTTCAAAATATTCCAAACATCCCAATTTCGATGCCTGAGCAATATTTTGGAGCCAAATTCTGGCTCAATGCACGTATTCGCAGTTTGAAATTGCGACTTATTGTACCCAACATATGCCAAGTACTGAAAGAGGCAGTGATTCACATTTTGCACAAACTCCCCTGCAGTTTTCAAAATATCCCAAACATCCCAATTTCGAGGCCTGAGCCATATTTTGGAGCCAAATTCTGGCTCTCTGCACGTTATCGCAGTTTGATATTACGACTTTTTATACCTAACATATTCCCAGTCCTGAAAGCGGCAGTGAGTCATATTTTGCACAAACTCCCCTGCAGTTTTCGAAATATCCCAAATAACCCAATTTCGAGGCCTGAGCCATACTTTGGAGCCAAATTCTGGCTCTCTGTACGTATTCGCAGTTTGAAACTGTGACTTTTTTATACCCAGCATATGCCAAGTACTGAAAGCGGCGTTGGGTCATATTTGTCCCAAACTCCCCTGCAGTTTTAAAAATATCCCAAACATCCCAATTTCGAGGACTGAGTCATATTTTGGAGCCAAATTCTGGCTCTCTGCACTTATTCGAAGTTTGAAATTACGAATTTTATACCCAACATATGCCAAGTCCTGAAAGCGGCAGTGAGTCACATTTTGCACAAACTCCCCTGCAGTTTCCAAAATATCCCAAATATCCCAATTTCGTGGCCTGAGCGATATTATGGAGCCAAATTCTGGCTCTCTGCACGTATTCGCAGTTTGGAATTGTGACTTTTTTATACCCAGCATATGCCATGTACTGAAAGCGGCGTTGGGTCATATTTGTCCCAAACTCCCCTGCAGTTTTAAAAATATTCCAAACATCCAAATTTTGAGGCCTGAGTCATATTTTGGAGCCAAATTCTGGCTCTCTGCACGTATTCGCAGTTTGAAATTACGACTTTTTATACCCAACATATGCCAAGTCCTGAAAGTGGCAGAGTGACATATTGCACAAACTCGCCTGCAGTTTTCAAAATATCCCAAATATCCCAATTTCGAAGCCTGCGCCATATTCTGGAGCCAAATTCTGGCTCTCTGCACATATTCGCAGTTTGAAATTTCGACTTTTTTATACCAACATATGCCAAGTACTGAATGAGGTGTTTGGTCACATTTGTCCCAAACCACCCTGCAGTTTTCAAAATATCCCAAATATCCCAATTTCGAGGCCTGAGCCATATTTTGGAGCCAAATTCTGGCTCTATGCACGTATTCGCATATTGAAATTGCGACTTTTTATACCCAACATATGCCAAGTCCTGAAAGCGGCAGTGAGTGACATTTTGCACAAACTCCCCTGCAGTTTTCGAAATATCCCAAGTATTTCAATTTCGAGGCTTTAGCCATATTTTAAGAGCCAAATTCTGGCTCTCTGCACGTATTCGCTGTTTGAAATTGCTACTTTTTATACCCAACATATGCCAAGACCTGAAAGCGGCAGTGAGTGACATTTAACACAAACTCCCCTGCAGTTTTCGAAATATCCCAAACATCCCAATTTCGAGGTGTGAGCCATATTTTGGAGCCAAATTCTGAATCTCTGCACGTATTCGCAGTTTAAATTACGACTTTTTATACCCAACATATGCCAAGTACTGAAAGTGCCGTTTGGTCACATTTGTCCCAAACCTCCCTGCAGTTTTCAAAATATCCCAAACATCCCAATTTCGAAGCCTGAGCCATATTTTGGAGCCAAATTCTGGCTCTCTGCACGTTATCGCAGTTTGATATTACGACTTTTTATACCTAACATATTCCAAGTCCTGAAAGCGGCAGTGAGTCACATTTTGCACAAACTCCCCTGCAGTTTTCGAAATATCCCAAATAACCCAATTTCGAGGCCTGAGCCATACTTTGGAGCCAAATTTTGGCCCTCTGCACGTATTCGCAGTTTGAAATTGTGACTTTTTTATACACAGCATATTCCAAGTACTGAAAGCAGCGTTGGGTCATATTTGTTCCAAACTCCCCTGCAGTTTTAAAAATATCCCAAACATCCCAATTTCGAGGACTGAATCATATTTTGGAGCCAAATTCTGGCTCTCTGCACTTATTCGAAGTTTGAAATTACGAATTTTATACCCAACATATGCCAAGTCCTGAAAGCTGCAGTGAGTCACATTTTGCACAAACTCCCCTGCAGTTTCCAAAATATCCCAAATATCCCAATTTCGTGGCCTGAGCGATATTATGGAGCCAAATTCTGGCTCTCTGCACGTATTCGATGTTTGAAATTACGACTTTTTTATACTCAACATATGCCAAGTACTGTAAGCGGCGTTTGGTCACATTTGTCCCAAACCTCGTAGGGGGCCTCGTAGCCTGGTGGATAGCGCGCAGGACTCGTAATTCTGTGGCGCGGGTTCGATTCCCGCACGAGGCAGAAACAAATGGGCAAAGTTTCTTTCACCCTGAATGCCCCTGTTACCTAGCAGTAAATAGGTACCTGGGAGTTAGTCAGCTGTCACGGGCTGCTTCCTGGGGGTGGAGGCCTGGTCGAGGACCGGGCCGCGGGGACACTAAAAGCCCCGAAATCATCTCAAGATAACCTCAAGATAACCTCCCTGCTGTTTTCAAAATATCCCAAACATCCCAATTTCGAGGCCTCAGCCATATTTTGGAGCCAAATTCCGGCTCAATGCATGTATTTGCAGTTTTATATTACGACTTTTTATACCCAACATATGCTATGTCCTGAAAGCGGCAGTGAGTCACATTTTGCACAAACTCCCTTGAAGTTTTCAAAATATCCCAAATATCCCAATTTCGAGGCCTGAGTCATAATTTGGAGCCAAGTTCTAGCTCTCTGCACGTATTCTTAGTTTGAAATTGCGACTTATTATACCCAACATATGCCAAGTTCTGAGAGCGGCATGCAATGAGTCACATTTTGCACAAACTCCCCTGCAGTTTTCAAAATATCCCAAACATCCCAATTTCAAGGCCTGAGCCATATTTTGGAGCCAAATTCAGGCTCTCTGCACGTATTCGCAGTTTAAAATTACGACTTTTATACCCAACATATGCCAAGTACTGAAAGCGGCATTTGGTCACATTTGTTCCAAACCTCCCTGCAGTTTTCAAAATATCCCAAACATCCCAATTTCGAGGCCTGAGCCATATTTTGGAGCCAAATGCTGGCTCTATGCACGTATTCGCAGATTGATATTATGACTTTTTATACCCAACATATGCCAAGACCTGAAAGCGGCAGTGAGTGACATTTAACACAAACTCCAATGCAGTTTTCGAAATATCCCAAATATCACAATTTCGAGGCCTGAGCCATATTTTGGAGCCAAATTCTCGCTCTCTGCACGTTTTCGCAGTTTGAAATTATGACTTTTTAAACCCAACATATGCCAAGTACTGAAAGCGGCGTTTGGTCATATTTGTCCCAAACTCCCCTGCAGGTTTCAAAACATCCCAAACATCCCAATTTCGAGGCCTGAGCCATATTTTGGAGCCAAATTCAGGCTCTCTGCACGTATTCGCAGTTTGAAATTACGACTTTTTATACCCAACATATGCCAAGTACTGAAAGCGGCGTTTGGTCACATTTGTCCCAAACCTCCCTGCAGTTTTCAAAATATCCCAAAAATCCCAATTCCGAGGCCTGAGCCATTTTTTGGAGCCAAATTCTGGCTCTATGCACGTATTCGCAGTTTGATATTAAGACTTTTTATACCCAACATATGCCAAGTCCTGAAAGAGGCAGTGAGTCACATTTTGCCCAAACTCCCCTGCAGTTTTCAAAATATCCCAAACATCCCAATTTCGAGGCACGACACATATTTTGGAGCCAAATTCTGGCTCTCTACACGTATTCGCAGTTTGAAATTGCGAATTTTATATACCCAACCTATGCCAAGTACTGAAACCGGCGTTTGGTCACATTTGTCCCAAACCTCCCTGCAGTTTTCAAAATATCCCAAACATCCCAATTTCGAGGCCTGAGCCATATTTTGGAGCCAAATTCTGGCTCTTTGCAAGTATTCGCATATTGAAATTGCGACTTTTTATACCCAACATATGCCAAGTCCTGAAAGCGGCAGTGAGGGACAATTTGCACAAACTCCCCTGCAGTTTTCGAAATATCCCAAATATTTCAATTTCGAGGCCTTAGCCATATTTTAGAGCCAAATTCTGGCTCTCTGCACGTATTCGCTGTTTGAAATTGCGACTTTTTATACCCAACATATGCCAAGACCTGAAAGCGGCAGTGAGTGACATTTAACACAAACTCCCCTGCAGTTTTCGAAATATCCCAAACATCCCAATTTCGAGGTGTGAGCCATATTTTGGAGCCAATCTCTGACTCTCTGCACGTATTCGCAGTTTAAATTACGACTTTTTATACCCAACATATGCCAAGTACTGAAAGCGGCGTTTGGTCACATTTGTCCCAAACCTCCCTGCAGTTTTCAAAATATCCCAAACATCCCAATTTCGAGGCCTGAGCCATATTTTGGAGCCAAATTCTGGCTCTCTGCACGTTATCGCAGTTTGATATTACGACTTTTTATACCTAACATATTCCAAGTCCTGAAAGCGGCAGTGAGTCACATTTTGCACATACTCCCCTGCAGTTTTCGAAATATCCCAAATAACCCAATTTCGAGGCCTGAGCCATACTTTGGAGCCAAATTCTGGCTCTCTGCACGTATTCGCAGTTTGAAATTGTGACATTTTTATACCCAACATATGCCAAGTGCTGAAATCGGCAGTGAGTCACATTTTGCTCAAACTCCCCTGCAGTTTTCGAAATATCCCAAATAACCCAATTTCGAGGCCTGAGCCATACTTTGGAGCCAAATTCTGGCTCTCTGCACGTATTCGCAGTTTGAAATTGTGACTTTTTTATACCCAGCATATGCCAAGTACTGAAAGCGGCGTTGGGTCATATTTGTCCCAAACTCCCCTGCAGTTTTAAAAATATCCCAAACATCCCAATTTCCAGGACTGAGTCATATTTTGGAGCCAAATTCTGGCTCTCTGCACTTATTCGAAGTTTGAAATTACGAATTTTATACCCAACATATGCCAAGTCCTGAAATCGGCAGTGAGTCACATTTTGCACAAACTCCCCTGCAGTTTCCAAAATATCCCAAATATCCCAATTTCGTGGCCTGAGCGATATTATGGAGCCAAATTCTGGCTCTCTGCATGTATTCGATAATTGAAATTGCGACTTTTTTATACCCAACATATGCCAAGTACTGTAAGCGGCGTTTGGTCACATTTGTCCCAAACCTTCCTGCAGTTTTCAAAATATCCTAAACATCTCAATTTCGAGGCCTCAGCCATATTTTGGAGCCAAATTCTGACTCCAAAAACTTCTGACTCCTTCTGAGCCAAAAACTGCATGTGTTTGCAGTTTTATATTACGACTTTTTATACCCAACATATGCTATGTCCTGAAAGCGGCAGTGAGTCACATTTTGCACAAACTCCCTTGAAGTTTTCATAATATCCCAAATATCCCAATTTCGAGGCCTGAGCCATAATTTGGAGCCAAGTTCTAGCTCTCTGCACGTATTCGCAGTTTGAAATTGCGACTTATTATACCCAACATATGCCAAGTTCTGAGAGCGGCAAAGAGTCACATTTTGCACAAACTCCCCTGCAGTTTTTAAAATATCCCAAACATCCCAATTTCAAGGCCTGAGCCATATTTTGGAGCCAAATTCAGGCTCTCTGCACGTATTCGCAGTTTGAAATTACGACTTTTTATACCCAACATATGCCAAGTACTGAAAGCGGCATTTGGTCACATTTGTCCCAAACCTCCCTGCAGTTTTCAAAATATCCCAAACATCCCAATTTCGAGGCCTGAGCCATATTTTGGAGCCAAATGCTGGCTCTATGCACGTATTCACAGATTGATATTATGACTTTTTATACCCAACATATGCTAAGACCTGAAAGCGGCAGTGAGTGACATTTAACACAAACTCCCCTGCAGTTTTCGAAATATCCCAAATATCCCAATTTCGAGGCCTGAGCCATATTTTGGAGCCAAATTCTCGCTCTCTGCACGTATTCGCAGTTTGAAATTACGACTTTTTAAACCCAACATATGCCAAGTACTGAAAGCGGCGTTTGGTCATATTTGTCCCAAACTCCCCTGCAGGTTTCAAAATATCCCAAACATCCCAATTTCGAGGCCTGAGCCATATTTTGGAGCCAAATTCTGGCTCTCTGCACGTATTCGCCTATTGAAATTGCGATTTTTTATACCCAACATATGCCAAGTCCTGAAAGCGGCAATGAGTGACATTTTGCACAAACTCCCCTGCAGTTTTCGAAATATCCCAAATATTTCAATTTCGAGGCCTTCGCCATATTTTAGAGCCAAATTCTGGCTCTCTGCACGTATTCGCTGTTTGAAATTGCGACTTTTTATACCCAACATATGCCAAGACTTGAAAGCGGCAGTGAGTGACATTTAACACAAACTCCCCTGCAGTTTTCGAAATATCCCAAATATCCCAATTTCGAGGCCTGAGCCATATTTTGGAGCAAAATTCTCGCTCTCTGCACGTATTCGCAGTTTGAAATTACGACTTTTTAAACCCAACATATGCCAAGTACTGAAAGCGGCATTTGGTCACATTTGTCCCAAACCTCCCTGCAGTTTTCGAAATATCCCAAACATCCCAATTTCGAGGTGTGAGCCATATTTTGGAGCCAAATTCTGGCTCTATGCACGTGTTCGCAGTTTGATATTACGACTTTTTATTCCTAACATATTCCAAGTCCTGAAAGCGGCAGTGAGTCACATTTTGCACAAACTCCCCTGCAGTTTTCGAAATATCCCAAATAACCCAATTTCGAGGCCTGAGCCATACTTTGGAGCCAAATTCTGGCTCTCTGTACGTATTCACAGTTTGAAACTGTGACATTTTATACCCAGCATATGCCAAGTACTGAAAGCGGCGTTGGGTCATATTTGTCCCAAACTCCCCTGCAGTTTTAAAAATATCCCAAATATCCCAATTTCGTGGCCTGAGCGATATTATGGAGCCAAATTCTGGCTCTCTGCACGTATTCGATGTTTGAAATTGCGACTTTTTTATACCCAACATATGCCAAGTACTGAAAGCGGCGTTTTGTCATATTTGTCCCAAACTCCTCTGCAGGTTTCAAAATATCCCAAACATCCCAATTTCGAGGCCAGAGCCATATTTTGGAGCCAAATTCTGGCTCTCTGCACGTTATCGCAGTTTGATATTACGACTTTTTATACCCAACATATTCCAAGTCCTGAAAGCGGCAGTGAGTCACATTTTGCACAAACTCCCCTGCAGTTTTCGAAATATCCCAAATATCCCAATTTCGAGGCCTGAGTCATACTTTGGAGCCAAATTCTTGCTCTCTGCACGTATTCGCAGTTTGGAATTGTGACTTTTTTATACCCAGCATATGCCCAGCAAACAATTTTAGGTTGCCACAACATATCTGGAAAGTATTTGAAAGTATTGGAAGCGTTTGTTTTATCGTATCAGATACGATATTGTGTGTGGACTTAAATAGGTTTCCAAAACTTATAACCAAGACATATGTATGTAACACTAATTTGAGATGTTGTGGCAACTTTACACTCCTAACATGAGTCATTCATAATCCATTCATATACCAATATGAATCTCTTATGAAAGGTTTGAGCCAATAATCTGAACCCTTTTCACATCTTTGTGTTTAATGTTAAATTTCTTGAAATTAAATTATATTTTATATTATATTATTTTTATTATATTTTATATTATATTATTATTTTCAATTTAAATATTAAAACCAATTTAAGGGTAAAAAAATCTAATAATTTATATTTCTTTTATTATTTACTAACAATTATAATTATTTACTAACGGAGAGAGGGGAGGCTGTACGGCGGAGAGTGTCGGCTGTGGCGGACAGTGGCGGCGGTGGCGGATAGTGGCGGCGGGCGGACAGTGGCGGCGGGCAGACAGTGGCGGCGGCGGGTGGACAGTGGCGGCGGGCGGACAGTGGCGGCGGTGGCGGATAGTGGCGGCGGGCGGACAGTGGCGGCGGTGGCGGATAGTGGCGGCGGGCGGACAGTGGCGGCGGGCGGACAGTGGCGGCGGGCGGACAGTGGCGGATAGTGGCAGCGGGCGGACTGTGGCGGCTTTGGCGACGGTGGTGGACAGTGGCGGCGGGCAGACAGTGGCGGCGGCAAGCGGACAGTGGCGGCGGCGGGCGGACAGTGGCGGCGGCGGGCGGACAGTGGCGGCGGCGGGCGGACAGTGGCGGCGGCGGGCGGACAGTGGTGGCGGCGGGCGGACAGTGGAGGCGGCGGGCGGACAGTGGTGGCGGCGGGCGGACAGTGGTAGCGGCGGGCGGACAGTGGTAGCGGCGGGCGGACAGTGGTGGCGGCGGGCAGACAGTGGTGGCGGTGGCAGACAGTGGTGGCGGTGGCAGACAGTGGTGGCGGTGGCGGATAGTGGCAGCGGGCGGACAGTGGCGGCGGGCGGACAGTGGCGGCGGTGGCGGATAGTGGCGGCGGGCGGACAGTGGCGGCGGGCGGAGAGTGGCGGCGGGAGGACAGTGGCGGCGGGCGGACAGTGGCGGCGGGCGGACAGTGGCGGCGGGCGGACAGTGGCAGCGGGCGGACAGTGGCGGCTGTGGCGGATAGTGGCGGCGGGCGGACCGTGGCGGCGGCGGGCGGACCGTGGCGGCGGCGGGCGGACAGTAGCGGCGGCGGGCGGACAGTGGCGGCGGCGGGCGAACAGTGGCGGCGGCGGGCGGACAGTGGAGGCGGCGGGCGGACAGTGGAGGCGGCGGGCGGACAGTGGAGGCGGCGGGCGGACAGTGGAGGCGGCGGGTGGACAGTGTTGGCGGCGGGCGGACAGTGGAGGCGGAGGGCGGACAGTGGTGGCGGCAGGCGGACAGTGGTGGCGGCGGGCGGACAGTGGTGGCGGTGGCAGACAGTGGTGGCGGTGGCGGACAGTGGCGGACAGTGGCGGCGGTGGCGGACATTGGCGGACAGTGGCGGCGGTGGCGGACAGTGACGGCGGTGGCGGACAGTGGCGGCGGTGGCGGACAGTGACGGCGGTGGCGGACAGTGGCGGCGGTGGCGGACAGTGGCGGCGGTGGCGGACAGTGGCGGCGGTGGCGGACACTGGCGGCTGTGTCTGGCGGTGGTGGCGGGCGGTGGCGGGTGGCGGCTGGCGGTGGTGGGTGGTGGCGGCGGTGGTGGTGGGTGGTGGTGGCGGCGGCGGCTGGTGGTGGTGGGTGGTGGTGGCGGCGGCGGCTGGTGGTGGTGGGTGGTGGCAGCGGCGGCGGCCGGTGGTGATGGGTGGTGGTGGTGGTGGGTGGTGGCGGCGGGTGGTGAGTGGCGGTGGTGGGTGGCGGTGGTGGTTGGCGGTGGATGGTGGCGGGTGGCGGCTGGTGGTGGGTGGTGGCGGCTGGTGGTGGGTGGTGGCGGGTGGCGGCTGGTGGTGGGTGGTGGCGGGTGGCGGCTGGTGGTGGGTGGCGGCTGGTGGTGGGTGGCGGCTGGTGGTGGGTGGCGGGTGGCGGCGGGTGGCGGCGGGTGATGGCTGGTGGTGGGTAGCGGGTGGCGGCGGGTGGCGGCTGGTGGTGGGTGGTGGCAGGTGGCGGCTGGTGGTGGGTGGTGGCGAGTGGCGGCTGGTGGTGGGTGGCGGCTGGTGGTGGGTGGCGGCTGGTGGTGGGTGGTGGCGGGTGGCGGCTGGTGGTGGGCGGCTGGTGGTGGGCGGCGGGTGGCGGCTGGTGGCGGCCAGCTGGGACACACCCTTCACCACTGAAGGTCTGAGCAAAACTAACCATATGTCTCTCTCACCCACCAGCCCAGTGTTGCCAGCTCGCGCTCTCAAAATGTTTCCTTCAAAGATTGTATATTATCTTTGAACAACAAGTTTGATTATCAAGGAAATAATGCATATATTATTGTCACATTAATACTGTGCAATATCTTATTACATTCCTGCTAAATAATTATAATTTGAAACAGGACAAAAAATCCAACATATATATAAAAACCAACATTAGAGATCACGAGGCCTAGGCCTCGCCTGTGACCACACATCCTGCCTCCCTGGCCTGCTATACCCTCTCACACCTCACACTCTTAACTCTCTCATAATCACTCTCACTCTCTTACTCTGTCACTCTTACTCTCTGTCACTCTTACTCTCTGTCACTCTTACTCTCTGTCACTCTTACTCTGTCACTCTGTCACTCTTACTCTCTGTCACTCTTACTCTCTGTCACTCTTACTCTCTGTCACTCTTACTCTGTCACTCTTACTCTGTCACTCTGTCACTCTTACTCTCTGTCACTCTTACTCTCTGTCACTCTTACTCTCTGTCACTCTTACTCTCTGTCACTCTTACTCTCTGTCACTCTTACTCTCTGTTACTCTTACTCTGTCACTCTGTCACTCTTACTCTCTGTCACTCTTACTCTATGTCACTCTTACTCTCTGTCACTCTTACTCTCTGTCACTCTTACTCTGTCACTCTTACTCTGTCACTCTGTCACTCTTACTCTCTGTCACTCTTACTCTCTGTCACTCTTACTCTATGTCACTCTTACTCTGTCACTCTTACTCTCTGTCACTCTTACTCTCTGTCACTCTTACTCTCTGTCACTCTTACTCTCTGTCACTCTTACTCTGTCACTCTTACTCTCTATCACTCTTACTCTCTGTCACTCTTACTCTCTGTCACTCTTACTCTCTGTCACTCTTACTCTGTCACTCTTACTCTGTCACTCTGTCACTCTTACTCTCTGTCACTCTTACTCTCTGTCACTCTTACTCTCTGTCACTCTTACTCTGTCACTCTTACTCTGTCACTCTGTCACTCTTACTCTCTGTCACTCTTACTCTCTGTCACTCTTACTCTCTGTCACTCCTACTCTGTCACTCTTACTCTCTGTCACTCTTACTCTCTGTCACTCTTACTCTCTGTCACTCCTACTCTGTCACTCTTACTCTCTGTCACTCTTACTCTCTGTCACTCTTACTCTCTGTCACTCTTACTCTCTGTCACTCTTACTCTCTGTCACTCTTACTCTCTGTCACTCTTACTCTGTCATTCTTACTCACTCTCAGTCACCCTTACCCATTCATACTCACTCTCTCACTCTTACTCTCATACTCTTACTCTCAATTACTCTTACTCTCAATCACTCTTACTCCCAATCACTCTTACTCCCAATCACTCTTACTCTCAATCACTCTTACTCTCAATCACTCTTACTCTCAATCACTCTTACTCTCATGCTTACTCTTACTCTCAATCACTCTTATTCTCATTCTTACTCCTACTCTCACTCTAACTCCTACTCCCAATCACTCTTACTCCCAATCACTCTTACTCTCGATCACTCTTACTCCCAATCACTCTTACTCTCAATCACTCTTACTCTCAATCACTCCTACTCTCAATCACTCTTACTCTCAATCACTCTTACTCTCACTAACTCTCAATCACTCTTACTCTCACTCTAACTCTCAATCACTCTTACTCTCATACTCACCCTTACTCTCAATCACTTTACTCTCACTCTTACTCATTCTGTCACCCTTACTCTCACTCTTACTCACTCTGTCACTCCTACTCACTCTCAGTCACTCTTACTTATACTCACTCTTACTCACACTTACACACTCTCTGGCACTCTCACTCACCTTCAGTCACTCTTACTCATTCTGTCACCCTTACTCACTCTGTCACTCTTACTCACTCTTACTCACACTTACACACTCTCTGGCACTCTCACTCACCTTCAGTCACTCTTACTCACTCTTACCCACTCTCACTCACTCTTACTCACTCTAGTTAATAAGAACACGCCAATATAAGACAACAAAACGTTTTCAGATTCTTTCTCACCACTTTCCAGCAACTTTTATAATTTATATAAATTATCTTAGGGAATAATACATAAATTATATATTTAAACATGATATTAGTGTTTAGTGGAATGCATAAGGAGTCAAATTGTGTTAAAAAGAGCGATTTTTAGAAAATTTGGAAAACTACTTTTTTCTGTTCATATTATAACTAAATGGATTTTAAAGGTTTCACTCAGCCAACATATATCATTCACAATTTATTAATGAATTTTACAAAAAACACCATAAATTTTATATTTAAACATGTAAAAACTATTTGTTTTACATTTGGAAGAAAATAATTGTAGAAAAACAATTTATAATTAAACCTTTGTGTTTGGATTTTTTGAGTAAAAGTTTCTCAAAGGCTCTCCTGCACCATTCTCAATGCAAATCATTCCCACACCTATGGGAAGAGATAGGCGAACGTTGTGTAGATGATTTGTGTTTGCTGGGTGCCATGTACTGAAAGTGGCGTTGGGTCATATTTGTCCCAAACTCCCCTGCAGTTTTAAAAATATTCCAAACATCCCAATTTTGAGGCCTGAGTCATATTTTGGAGCCAAATTCTGGCTCTCTGCATGTATTCGCAGTTTGAAATTACGACTTTTTATACCTAACATATGCCAAGTCCTGAAAGTGGCAGTGAGTGACATATTGCACAAACTCCCCTGCAGTTTTCAAAATATCCCAAATATCCCAATTTCGAAGCCTGAGCCATATTATGGAGCCAAATTCTGGCTCTCTGCACATATACGCAGTTTGAAATTTCGACTTTTTTATACCAACATATGCCAAGTACTGAATGAGGTGTTTGGTCACATTTGTCCCAAACCTCCCTGCAGTTTTCAAAATATCCCAAACATCCCAATTTCGAGGCCTGAGCCATATTTTGGAGCCAAATTCTGGCTCTATGCACGTATTCGCATATTGAAATTGCGACTTTTTATACCTAACATATGCCAAGTCCTGAAAGTGGCAGTGAGTGACATATTGCACAAACTCGCCTGCAGTTTTCAAAATATCCCAAATATCCCAATTTCGAAGCCTGAGCCATATTTTGGAGCCAAATTCTGGCTCTATGCACGTATTCGCATATTGAAATTGCGACTTTTTATACCCAACATATGCCAAGTCCTGAAAGAGGCAGTGAGTGACATTTTGCACAAACTCCCCTGCAGTTTTCGAAATATCCCAAGTATTTCAATTTCGAGGCCTTAGCCATATTTTAGAGCCAAATTCTGGCTCTCTGCACGTATTCGCTGTTTGAAATTGCGACTTTTTATACCCAACATATGCCAAGACCTGAAAGTGGCAGTGAGTGACATTTAACACAAACTCCCCTGCAGTTTTCGAAATATCCCAAACATCCAAATTTCGAGGTGTGAGCCATATTTTGGAGCCAAATTCTGACTCTCTGCACGTATTCGCAGTTTAAATTACGACTTTTTATACCCAACATATGCCAAGTACTGAAAGCGGCGTTTGGTCACATTTGTCCCAAACCTCCCTGCAGTTTTCAAAATATCCCAAACATCCCAATTTCGAGGCCTGAGCCATATTTTGGAGCCAAATTCTGGCTCTCTGCACGTTATCGCAGTTTGATATTACGACTTTTTATTCCTAACATATTCCAAGTCCTGAAAGCGGCAGTGAGTCACATTTTGCACAAACTCCCCTGCAGTTTTCGAAATATCCCAAATATCCCAATTTCGTGGCCTGAGCGATATTATGGAGCCAAATTCAGGCTCTCTGTACGTATTCGCAGTTTGAAACTGTGACTTTTTTATACCCAGCATATGCCAAGTACTGAAAGCGGCGTTGGGTCATATTTGTCCCAAACTCCCCAGCAGTTTTAAAAATATCCCAAACATCCCAATTTCGAGGACTGAGTCATATTTTGGAGCCAAATTCTAGCTCTCTGCACTTATTCGAAGTTTGAAATTACGAATTTTATACCCAACATATGCCAAGTCCTGAAAGCGGCAGTGAGTCACATTTTGCACAAACTCCCCTGCAGTTTCCAAAATATCCCAAATATCCCAATTTCGTGGCCTGAGCGATATTATGGAGCCAAATTCAGGCTCTCTGCACGTATTCGATGTTTGAAATTGCGACTTTTTTATACCCAACATATATGCCAAGTACTGAAAGCGGCGTTTTGTCATATTTGTCCCAAACTCCTCTGCAGTTTTCAAAATATCCCAAACATCCCAATTTCGAGGCCAGAGCCATATTTTGGAGCCAAATTCTGGCTCTCTGCACGTTATCGCAGTTTGATATTACGACTTTTTATACTTAACATATTCCCAGTCCTGAAAGCGGCAGTGAGTCACATTTTGCACAAACTCCCCTGCAGTTTTCGCAATATCCCAAATATCCCAATTTCGAGGCCTGAGCCACACTTTGGAGGCAAATTCTGGCTCTCTGCACGTATTCGCAGTTTGGAATTGTGACTTTTTTATACCCAGCATATGCCATGTACTGAAAGTGGCGTTGGGTCATATTTGTCCCAAACTCCCCTGCAGTTTTAAAAATATTCCAAACATCCCAATTTTGAGGCCTGAGTCATATTTTGGAGCCAAATTCTGGCTCTCTGCACGTTTTCGCAGTTTGAAATTACGACTTTTTATACCCAACATATGCCAAGTCCTGAAAGTGGCAGTGAGTGACATATTGCACAAACTCCCCTGCAGTTTTCAAAATATCCCAAATATCCCAATTTCGAAGCCTGAGCCATATTATGGAGCCAAATTCTGGCTCTCTGCACATATTCGCAGTTTGAAATTTCGACTTTTTTATACCAACATATGCCAAGTACTGAATGAGGTGTTTGGTCACATTTGTCCCAAAACTCCCTGCAGTTTTCAAAATATCCCAAACATAACAATTTCGAGGCCTGAGCTATATTTTGGAGCCAAATTCTGGCTCTATGCACGTATTCGCATATTGAAATTGCGACTTTTTATACCCAACATATGCCAAGTCTTGAAAGCGGCAGTGAGTGACATTTTGCACAAACTCCCCTGCAGTTTTCGAAATATCCCAAGTATTTCAATTTCGAGGCCTTAGCCATATTTTAGAGCCTTATTCTGGCTCTCTGCACGTATTCGCTGTTTGAAATTGCGACTTTTTATACCCAACATATGCCAAGACCTGAAAGCGGCAGTGAGTGACATTTAACACAAACTCCCCTGCAGTTTTCAAATCCCAAACATCCAAATTTCGAGGTGTGAGCCATATTTTGGAGCCAAATTCTGACTCTCTGCACGTATTCGCAGTTTAAATTATGACTTTTTATACCCAACATATGCCAAGTACTGAAAGCGGTGTTTGGTCACATTTGTCCCAAACCTCCCTGCAGTTTTCAAAATATCCCAAACATCCCAATTTCGAGGCCTGAGCCATATTTTCGAGCCAAATTCTGGCTCTCTGCACGTTATCGCAGTTTGATATTACGACTTTTTATACCTAACATATTAAGAAGTCCTGAAAGCGGCAGTGAGTCACATTTTGCACAAACTCCCCTGCAGTTTTCGAAATATCCCAAATATCCCAATTTCGAGGCCTGAGCCATATTTTCGAGCCAAATTCTGGCTCTCTGCACTTTATCGCAGTTTGATATTACGACTTTTTATACCTAACATATTCCAAGTCCTGAAAGCGGCAGTGAGTCACATTTTGCACAAACTCCCCTGCAGTTTTCGAAATATCCCAAATAACCCAATTTCGAGGCCTGAGCCATACTTTGGAGCCAAATTCTGGCTCTCTGCACGTATTCGCAGTTTGAAATTGTGACTTTTTTATACCCAGCATATGCCAAGTACTGAAAGCGGCGCTGGATCATATTTGTCCCAAACTCCCCTGCAGTTTTAAAAATATCCCAAACATCCCAATTTCGAGGACTGAGTCATATTTTGGAGCCAAATTCTGGCTCTGCACTTATTCGAAGTTTGAAATTACGAATTTTATACCCAACATATGCCAAGTCCTGAAATCGGCAGTGAGTCACATTTTGCACAAACTCCCCTGCAGTTTCCAAAATATCCCAAATATCCCAATTTCGTGGCCTGAGCGATATTATGGAGCCAAATTCTGGCTCTCTGCACGTATTCGATGTTTGAAATTGCGACTTTTTTATACCCAACATATGCCAAGTACTGTAAGCGGCGTTTGGTCACATTTGTCCCAAACCTCCCTGCAGTTTTCAAAATATCCCAAACATCTCAATTTCGAGGCCTCAGCCGTATTTTGGAGCCAAATTCTGGCTCTATGCATGTATTTGCAGTTTTATATTACGACTTTTTATACCCAACATATGCTATGTCCTGAAAGCGGCAGTGAGTCACATTTTGCACAAACTCCCTTGAAGTTTTCAAAATATCCCAAATATCCCAATTTCGAGGCCTGAGCCATAATTTGGAGCCAAGTTCTAGCTCTCTGCACGTATTCGCAGTTTGAAATTGCGACTTATTATACCCAACATATGCCAAGTTCTGAGAGCGGCAATGAGTCACATTTTGCACAAACTCCCCTGCAGTTTTTAAAATATCCCAAACATCCCAATTTCAAGGCCTGAGCCATATTTTGAAGCCAAATTCAGGCTCTCTGCACGTATTCGCAGTTTGAAATTACGACTTTTTATACCCAACATATGCCAAGTACTGAAAGCGGCATTTGGTCACATTTGTCCCAAACCTCACTGCAGTTTTCAAAATATCCCAAACATCCCAATTTCGAGGCCTGAGCCATATTTTGGAGCCAAATGCTGGCTCTATGCACGTATTCGCAGATTGTTATTATGACTTTTTATACCCAACATATGCTAAGACCTGAAAGCGGCAGTGAGTGACATTTAACACAAACTCCCCTGCAGTTTTCGAAATATCCCAAACATCCCAATTTCGAGGTGTGAGCTATATTTTGGAGCCAAATTCTGACTCTCTGCACGTATTCGCAGTTTAAATTACGACTTTTAATACCCAACATATGCCAAGTACTGAAAGCGGCGTTTGGTCACATTTGTCCCAAACCTCCCTGCAGTTTTCAAAATATCCCAAACATCCCAATTTCGAGGCCTGAGCCATATTTTGGAGCCAAATTCTGGCTCTCTGCACGATATCGCAGTTTGATATTACGACTTTTTATTCCTAACATATTCCAAGTCCTGAAAGCGGCAGTGAGTTACATTTTGCACAAACTCCCTTGCAGTTTTCGAAATATCCCAAATAACCCAATTTCGAGGCCTGAACCATACTTTGGAGCCAAATTCTGGCTCTCTGTACGTATTCGCAGTTTGAAACTGTGACTTTTTTATACCCAGCATATGCCAAGTACTGAAAGCGGCGTTCGGTCATATTTGTCCCAAACTCCCCTGCAGTTTTAAAAATATCCCAAACATCCCAATTTCGAGGACTGAGTCATATTTTGGAGCCAAATTCTAGCTCTCTGCACTTATTCGAAGTTTGAAATTACGAATTTTATACCCAACATATGCCAAGTCCTGAAAGCGGCAGTGAGTCACATTTTGCACAAACTCCCCTGCAGTTTCCAAAATATCCCAAATATCCCAATTTCGTGGCCTGAGCGATATTATGGAGCCAAATTCTGGCTCTCTGCACGTATTCGATGTTTGAAATTGCGACTTTTTTATACCCAACATATGCCAAGTACTGAAAGCGGCGTTTTGTCATATTTGTCCCAAACTCCTCTGCAGTTTTCAAAATATCCCAAACATTCCAATTTCGAGGCCAGAGCCATATTTTGGAGCCAAATTCTGGCTCTCTGCACGTTATCGCAGTTTGATATTACGACTTTTTATACTTAACATATTCCAAGTCTTGAAAGCGGCAGTGAGTCACATTTTGCACAAACTCCCCTGCAGTTTTCGAAATATCCCAAATATCCCAATTTCGAGGCCTGAGCCACACTTTGGAGCCAAATTCTGGCTCTCTGCACGTATTCGCAGTTTGGAATTGTGACTTTTTTATACCCAGCATATGCCATGTACTGAAAGTGGCGTTGGGTCATATTTGTCCCAAACTCCCCTGCAGTTTTAAAAATATTCCAAACATCCCAATTTTGAGGCCTGAGCCACACTTTGGAGCCAAATTCTGGCTCTCTGCACGTTTTCGCAGTTTGAAATTACGACTTTTTATACCCAACATATGCCAAGTCCTGAAAGTGGAAGTGAGTGACATATTGCACAAACTCCCCTGCAGTTTTCGAAATATCCCAAATATCCCAATTTCGAGGCCTGAGCCACACTTTGGAGCCAAATTCTGGCTCTCTGCACGTATTCGCAGTTTGGAATTGTGACTTTTTTATACCCAGCATATGCCATGTACTGAAAGTGGCGTTGGGTCATATTTGTCCCAAACTCCCCTGCAGTTTTAAAAATATTCCAAACATCCCAATTTTGAGGCCTGAGCCACACTTTGGAGCCAAATTCTGGCTCTCTGCACGTTTTCGCAGTTTGAAATTACGACTTTTTATACCCAACATATGCCAAGTCCTGAAAGTGGAAGTGAGTGACATATTGCACAAACTCCCCTGCAGTTTTCAAAATATCCCAAATATCCCAATTTCCAAGACTGAGCCATATTATGGAGCCAAATTCTGACTCTCTGCACATATTCGCAGTTTGAAATTTCGACTTTTTTATACCAACATATGCCAAGTACTGAATGAGGTGTTTGGTCACATTTGTCCCAAAACTCCCTGCAGTTTTCAAAATATCCCAAACATCCCAATTTCGAGGCCTGAGCCATATTTTGGAGCCAAATTCTGGCTCTATGTACGTATTCGCATATTGAAATTGCGACTTTTTATACCCAACATATGCAAAGTCCTGAAAGCGGCAGTGAGTGACATTTTGCACAAACTCCCCTGCAGTTTTCGAAATATCCCAAGTATTTCAATTTTGAGGCCTTAGCCATATTTTAGAGCCAAATTCTGGCTCTCTGCACGTATTCGCTGTTTGAAATTTCGACTTTTTATACCCAACATATGCCAAGACCTGAAAGCGGCAGTGAGTGACATTTAACACAAACTCCCCTGCAGTTTTCGAAATATCCCAAACATCCAAATTTCGAGGTGTGAGCCATATTTTGGAGCCAAATTCTGACTCTCTGCACGTATTCGCAGTTTAAATTACGACTTTTTATACCCAACATATGCCAAGTACTGAAAGCGGTGTTTGGTCACATTTGTCCCAAACCTCCCTGCAGTTTTCAAAATATCCCAAACATCCCAATTTCGAGGCTGAGCCATATTTTCGAGCCAAATTCTGGCTCTCTGCACGTTATCGCAGTTTGATATTACGACTTTTTATTCCTAACATATTCCAAGTCCTGAAAGCGGCAGTGAGTCACATTTTGCAAACTCCCTTGCAGTTTTCGAAATATCCCAAATAACCCAATTTCGAGGCCTGAGCCATACTTTGGAGCCAAATTCTGGCTCTCCGTACGTATTCGCAGTTTGAAACTATGACTTTTTTATACCCAGCATATGCCAAGTACTAAAAGCGGTGTTTGGTCACATTTGTCCCAAACCTCCCTGCAGTTTTCAAAATATCCCAAACATCCCAATTTCGAGGCCTGAGCCATATTTTCGAGCCAAATTCTGGCTCTCTGCACGTTATCGCAGTTTGATATTACGACTTTTTATACCTAACATATTAAGAAGTCCTGAAAGCGGCAGTGAGTCACATTTTGCAAACTCCCCTGCAGTTTTCGAAATATCCCAAATATCCCAATTTCGAGGCCTGAGCCATATTTTCGAGCCAAATTCTGGCTCTCTGCACTTTATCGCAGTTTGATATTACGACTTTTTATACTTAACATATTCCAAGTCCTGAAAGCGGCAGTGAGTCACATTTTGCACAAACTCCCCTGCAGTTTTCGAAATATCCCAAATAACCCAATTTCGAGGCCTGAGCCATACTTTGGAGCCAAATTCTGGCTCTCTGCACGTATTCGTAGTTGGAAATTGTGACTTTTTTATACCCAGCATATGCCAAGTACTGAAAGCGGCGCTGGGTCATATTTGTCCCAAACTCCCCTGCAGTTTTAAAAATATCCCAAACATCCCAATTTCGAGGACTGAGTCATATTTTGGAGCCAAATTCTGGCTCTCTGCACTTATTCGAAGTTTGAAATTACGAATTTTATACCCAACATATGCCAAGTCCTGAAATCGGCAGTGAGTCACATTTTGCACAAACTCCCCTGCAGTTTCCAAAATATCCCAAATATCCCAATTTCGTGGCCTGAGCGATATTATGGAGCCAAATTCTGGCTCTCTGCACGTATTCGATGTTTGAAATTGCGACTTTTTTATACACAACATATGCCAAGTACTGTAAGCGGCGTTTGGTCACATTTGTCCCAAACCTCCCTGCAGTTTTCAAAATATCCCAAACATCTCAATTTCGAGGCCTCAGCCATATTTTGGAGCCAAATTCTGGCTCTATGCATGTATTTGCAGTTTTATATTACGACTTTTTATACCCAACATATGCTATGTCCTGAAAGCGGCAGTGAGTCACATTTTGCACAAACTCCCTTGAAGTTTTCAAAATATCCCAAATATCCCAATTTCGAGGCCTGAGCCATAATTTGGAGCCAAGTTCTAGCTCTCTGCACGTATTCGCAGTTTGAAATTGCGACTTATTATACCCAACATATGCCAAGTTCTGAGAGCGGCAATGAGTCACATTTTGCACAAACTCCCCTGCAGTTTTTAAAATATCCCAAACATCCCAATTTCACGGCCTGAGCCATATTTTGAAGCCAAATTCAGGCTCTCTGCACGTATTCGCAGTTTGAAATTACTACTTTTTATACCCAACATATGCCAAGTACTGAAAGCGGCATTTGGTCACATTTGTCCCAAACCTCACTGCAGTTTTCAAAATATCCCAAACATCCCAATTTCGAGGCCTGAGCCATATTTTGGAGCCAAATGCTGGCTCTATGCACGTATTCGCAGATTGATATTATGACTTTTTATACCCAACATATGCTAAGACCTGAAAGCGGCAGTGAGTGACATTTAACACAAACTCCCCTGCAGTTTTCGAAATATCCCAAACATCCCAATTTCGAGGTGTGAGCCATATTTTGGAGCCAAATTCTGACTCTCTGCACGTATTCGCAGTTTAAATTAAGACTTTTTATACCCAACATATGCCAAGTACTGAAAGCGGCGTTTGGTCACATTTGTCCCAAACCTCCCTGCAGTTTTCAAAATATCCCAAACATCCCAATTTCGAGGCCTGAGCCATATTTTGGAGCCAAATTCTGGCTCTCTGCACGATATCGCAGTTTGATATTACGACTTTTTATTCCTAACATATTCCAAGTCCTGAAAGCGGCAGTGAGTTACATTTTGCACAAACTCCCCTGCAGTTTTCGAAATATCCCAAATAACCCAATTTCGAGGCCTGAACCATACTATGGAGCCAAATTCTGGCTCTCTGTACGTATTCGCAGTTTGAAACTGTGACTTTTTTATACCCAGCATATGCCAAGTACTGAAAGCGGCGTTCGGTCATATTTGTCCCAAACTCCCCTGCAGTTTTAAAAATATCCCAAACATCCCGAATTTCGAGGACTGAGTCATATTTTGGAGCCAAATTCTAGCTCTCTGCACTTATTCGAAGTTTGAAATTACGAATTTTATACCCAACATATGCCAAGTCCTGAAAGCGGCAGTGAGTCACATTTTGCACAAACTCCCCTGCAGTTTCCAAAATATCCCAAATATCCCAATTTCGTGGCCTGAGCGATATTATGGAGCCAAATTCTGGCTCTCTGCACGTATTCGATGTTTGAAATTGCGACTTTTTTATACCCAACATATGCCAAGTACTGAAAGCGGCATTTTGTCATATTTGTCCCAAACTCCTCTGCAGTTTTCAAAATATCCCAAACATTCCAATTTCGAGGCCAGAGCCATATTTTGGAGCCAAATTCTGGCTCTCTGCACGTTATCGCAGTTTGATATTACGACTTTTTAAACTTAACATATTCCAAGTCCTGAAAGCGGCAGTGAGTCACATTTTGCACAAACTCCCCTGCAGTTTTCGAAATATCCCAAATATCCCAATTTCGAGGCCTGAGCCACACTTTGGAGCCAAATTCTGGCTCTCTGCACGTATTCGCAGTTTGGAATTGTGACTTTTTTATACCCAGCATATGCCATGTACTGAAAGTGGCGTTGGGTCATATTTGTCCCAAACTCCCCTGCAGTTTTAAAAATATTCCAAACATCCCAATTTTGAGGCCTGAGCCACACTTTGGAGCCAAATTCTGGCTCTCTGCACGTTTTCGCAGTTTGAAATTACGACTTTTTATACCCAACATATGCCAAGTCCTGAAAGTGGAAGTGAGTGACATATTGCACAAACTCCCCTGCAGTTTTCAAAATATCCCAAATATCCCAATTTCCAAGACTGAGCCATATTATGGAGCCAAATTCTGACTCTCTGCACATATTCGCAGTTTGAAATTTCGACTTTTTTATACCAATATATGCCAAGTACTGAATGAGGTGTTTGGTCACATTTGTCCCAAAACTCCCTGCAGTTTTCAAAATATCCCAAACATCCCAATTTCGAGGCCTGAGCCATATTTTGGAGCCAAATTCTGGCTCTATGCACGTATTCGCATATTGAAATTGCGACTTTTTATACCCAACATATGCAAAGTCCTGAAAGCGGCAGTGAGTGACATTTTGCACAAACTCCCCTGCAGTTTTCGAAATATCCCAAGTATTTCAATTTTGAGGCCTTAGCCATATTTTAGAGCCAAATTCTGGCTCTCTGCGCGTATTCGCTGTTTGAAATTGCGACTTTTTATACCCAACATATGCCAAGACCTGAAAGCGGCAGTGAATGACATTTAACACAAACTCCCCTGCAGTTTTCGAAATATCCCAAACATCCAAATTTCGAGGTGTGAGCCATATTTTGGAGCCAAATTCTGACTCTCTGCACGTATTCGCAGTTTAAATTACGACTTTTTATACCCAACATATGCCAAGTACTGAAAGCGGTGTTTGGTCACATTTGTCCCAAACCTCCCTGCAGTTTTCAAAATATCCCAAACATCCCAATTTCGAGGCTGAGCCATATTTTCGAGCCAAATTCTGGCTCTCTGCACGTTATCGCAGTTTGATATTACGACTTTTTATTCCTAACATATTAAGAAGTCCTGAAAGCGGCAGTGAGTCACATTTTGCAAACTCCCCTGCAGTTTTCGAAATATCCCAAATATCCCAATTTCGAGGCCTGAGCCATATTTTGAAGCCAAATTCAGGCTCTCTGCACGTATTCGCAGTTTGAAATTACGACTTTTTATACCCAACATATGCCAAGTACTGAAAGCGGCATTTGGTCACATTTGTCCCAAACCTCACTGCAGTTTTCAAAATATCCCAAACATCCCAATTTCGAGGCCTGAGCCATATTTTGGAGCCAAATGCTGGCTCTATGCACGTATTCGCAGATTGATATTATGACTTTTTATACCCAACATATGCTAAGACCTGAAAGCGGCAGTGAGTGACATTTAACACAAACTCCCCTGCAGTTTTCGAAATATCCCAAACATCCCAATTTCGCGGTGTGAGCCATATTTTGGAGCCAAATTCTGACTCTCTGCACGTATTCGCAGTTTAAATTACGACTTTTTATACCCAACATATGCCAAGTACTGAAAGCGGCGTTTGGTCACATTTGTCCCAAACCTCCCTGCAGTTTTCAAAATATCCCAAACATCCCAATTTCGAGGCCTGAGCCATATTTTGGAGCCAAATTCTGGCTCTCTGCACGATATCGCAGTTTGATATTACGACTTTTTATTCCTAACATATTCCAAGTCCTGAAAGCGGCAGTGAGTTACATTTTGCACAAACTCCCCTGCAGTTTTCCAAATATCCCAAATAACCCAATTTCGAGGCCTGAACCATACTTTGGAGCCAAATTCTGGCTCTCTGTACGTATTCGCAGTTTGAAACTGTGACTTTTTTATACCCAGCATATGCCAAGTACTGAAAGCGGGGTTCGGTCATATTTGTCCCAAACTCCCCTGCAGTTTTAAAAATATCCCAAACATCCCAATTTCGAGGACTGAGTCATATTTTGGAGCCAAATTCTAGCTCTCTGCACTTATTCGAAGTTTGAAATTACGAATTTTATACCCAACATATGCCAAGTCCTGAAAGCGGCAGTGAGTCACATTTTGCACAAACTCCCCTGCAGTTTCCAAAATATCCCAAATATCCATATTTCGTGGCCTGAGCGATATTATGGAGCCAAATTCTGGCTCTCTGCACGTATTCGATGTTTGAAATTGCGACTTTTTTATACCCAACATATGCCAAGTACTGAAAGCGGCGTTTTGTCATATTTGTCCCAAACTCCTCTGCAGTTTTCAAAATATCCCAAACATTCCAATTTCGAGGCCAGAGCCATATTTTGGAGCCAAATTCTGGCTCTCTGCACGTTATCGCAGTTTGATATTACGACTTTTTATACTTAACATATTCCAAGTCCTGAAAGCGGCAGTGAGTCACATTTTGCACAAACTCCCCTGCAGTTTTCGAAATATCCCAAATATCCCAATTTCGAGGCCTGAGCCACACTTTGGAGCCAAATTCTGGCTCTCTGCACGTATTCGCAGTTTGGAATTGTGACTTTTTTATACCCAGCATATGCCATGTACTGAAAGTGGCGTTGGGTCATATTTGTCCCAAACTCCCCTGCAGTTTTAAAAATATTCCAAACATCCCAATTTTGAGGCCTGAGCCACACTTTGGAGCCAAATTCTGGCTCTCTGCACGTTTTCGCAGTTTGAAATTACGACTTTTTATACCCAACATATGCCAAGTCCTGAAAGTGGAAGTGAGTGACATATTGCACAAACTCCCCTGCAGTTTTCAAAATATCCCAAATATCCCAATTTCCAAGACTGAGCCATATTATGGAGCCAAATTCTGACTCTCTGCACATATTCGCAGTTTGAAATTTCGACTTTTTTATACCAACATATGCCAAGTACTGAATGAGGTGTTTGGTCACATTTGTCCCAAAACTCCCTTCAGTTTTCAAAATATCCCAAACATCCCAATTTCGAGGCCTGAGCCGTATTTTGGAGCCAAATTCTGGCTCTATGCACGTATTCGCATATTGAAATTGCGACTTTTTATACCCAACATATGCAAAGTCCTGAAAGCGGCAGTGAGTGACATTTTGCACAAACTCCCCTGCAGTTTTCGAAATATCCCAAGTATTTCAATTTTGAGGCCTTAGCCATATTTTAGAGCCAAATTCTGGCTCTCTGCACGTATTCGCTGTTTGAAATTGCGACTTTTTATACCCAACATATGCCAAGACCTGAAAGCGGCAGTGAGTGACATTTAACACAAACTCCCCTGCAGTTTTCGAAATATCCCAAACATCCAAATTTCGAGGTGTGAGCCATATTTTGGAGCCAAATTCTGACTCTCTGCACGTATTCGCAGTTTAAATTACGACTTTTTATACCCAACATATGCCAAGTACTGAAAGCGGAGTTTGGTCACATTTGTCCCAAACCTCCCTGCAGTTTTCAAAATATCCCAAACATCCCAATTTCGAGGCTGAGACATATTTTCGAGCCAAATTCTGGCTCTCTGCACGTTATCGCAGTTTGATATTACGACTTTTTATTCCTAACATATTCCAAGTCCTGAAAGCGGCAGTGAGTCACATTTTGCACAAACTCCCCTGCAGTTTTCGAAATATCCCAAATAACCCAATTTCGAGGCCTGAGCCATACTTTGGAGCCAAATTCTGGCTCTCTGTACGTATTCGCAGTTTGAAACTATGACTTTTTTATACCCAACATATGCCAAGTACTGAAAGCGGCGTTTTGTCATATTTGTCCCAAACTCCTCTGCAGTTTTCAAAATATCCCAAACATTCCAATTTCGAGGCCAGAGCCATATTTTGGAGCCAAATTCTGGCTCTCTGCACGTTATCGCAGTTTGATATTACGACTTTTTATACTTAACATATTCCAAGTCCTGAAAGCGGCAGTGAGTCACATTTTGCACAAACTCCCCTGCAGTTTTCGAAATATCCCAAATATCCCAATTTCGAGGCCTGAGCCACACTTTGGAGCCAAATTCTGGCTCTCTGCACGTATTCGCAGTTTGGAATTGTGACTTTTTTATACCCAGCATATGCCATGTACTGAAAGTGGCGTTGGGTCATATTTGTCCCAAACTCCCCTGCAGTTTTAAAAATATTCCAAACATCCCAATTTTGAGGCCTGAGCCACACTTTGGAGCCAAATTCTGGCTCTCTGCACGTTTTCGCAGTTTGAAATTACGACTTTTTATACCCAACATATGCCAAGTCCTGAAAGTGGAAGTGAGTGACATATTGCACAAACTCCCCTGCAGTTTTCAAAATATCCCAAATATCCCAATTTCCAAGACTGAGCCATATTATGGAGCCAAATTCTGACTCTCTGCACATATTCGCAGTTTGAAATTTCGACTTTTTTATACCAACATATGCCAAGTACTGAATGAGGTGTTTGGTCACATTTGTCCCAAAACTCCCTGCAGTTTTCAAAATATCCCAAACATCCCAATTTCGAGGCCTGAGCCATATTTTGGAGCCAAATTCTGGCTCTATGCACGTATTCGCATATTGAAATTGCGACTTTTTATACCCAACATATGCAAAGTCCTGAAAGCGGCAGTGAGTGACATTTTGCACAAACTCCCCTGCAGTTTTCGAAATATCCCAAGTATTTCAATTTTGAGGCCTTAGCCATATTTTAGAGCCAAATTCTGGCTCTCTGCACGTATTCGCTGTTTGAAATTGCGACTTTTTATACCCAACATATGCCAAGACCTGAAAGCGGCAGTGAGTGACATTTAACACAAACTCCCCTGCAGTTTTCGAAATATCCCAAACATCCAAATTTCGAGGTGTGAGCCATATTTTGGAGCCAAATTCTGACTCTCTGCACGTATTCGCAGTTTAAATTACGACTTTTTATACCCAACATATGCCAAGTACTGAAAGCGGAGTTTGGTCACATTTGTCCCAAACCTCCCTGCAGTTTTGAAAATATCCCAAACATCCCAATTTCGAGGCTGAGACATATTTTCGAGCCAAATTCTGGCTCTCTGCACGTTATCGCAGTTTGATATTACGACTTTTTATTCCTAACATATTCCAAGTCCTGAAAGCGGCAGTGAGTCACATTTTGCACAAACTCCCCTGCAGTTTTCGAAATATCCCAAATAACCCAATTTCGAGGCCTGAGCCATACTTTGGAGCCAAATTCTGGCTCTCTGTACGTATTCGCAGTTTGAAACTATGACTTTTTTATACCCAGCATATGCCAAGTACTGAAAGCGGTGCTGGGTCATATTTGTCCCAAACTCTCCTGCAGTTTTAAAAATAACCCAAATATCCCAATTTCGTGGCCTGAGCGATATTATAGAGCCAAATTCTGGCTCTCTGCACGTATTCGATGTTTGAAATTGCGACTTTTTTATACCCAACATATGCCAAGTACTGAAAGCGGCGTTTTGTCATATTTGTCCCAAACTCCTCTGCAGTTTTCAAAATATCCCAAACATCCCAATTTCGAGGCCAGAGCCATATTTTGGAGCCAAATTCTGGCTCTCTGCACGTTATCGCAGTTTGATATTACGACTTTTTATACTTAACATATTCCAAGTCCTGAAAGCGGCAGTGAGTCACATTTTGCACAAACTCCCCTGCAGTTTTCGAAATATCCCAAATAACCCAATTTCGAGGCCTGAGCCATACTTTGGAGCCAAATTCTGGCTCTCTGCACGTATTCGCAGTTTGAAATTGTGACTTTTTTATACCCAGCATATGCCAAGAACTGAAAGCGGCGTTGGGTCATATTTGTCCCAAACTCCCCTGCAGTTTTAAAAATATCCCAAACATCCCAATTTCGAGGACTGAGTCATATTTTCGAGCCAAATTCTGGCTCTCTGCACTTATTCGAAGTTTGAAATTACGAATTTTATACCCAACATATGCCAAGTCCTGAAATCGGCAGTGAGTCACATTTTGCACAAACTCCCCTGCAGTTTCCAAAATATCCCAAATATCCCAATTTCGTGGCCTGAGCGATATTATGGAGCCAAATTCTGGCTCTCTGCACGAATTCGATGTTTGAAATTGCGACTTTTTTATACGCAACATATGCCAAGTACTGTAAGCGGCGTTTGGTCACATTTGTACCAAACCTCCCTGCAGTTTTCAAAATATCCCAAACATCTCAATTTCGAGGCCTCAGCCATAATTTGGAGCCAAGTTCTAGCTCTCTGCACGTATTCGCAGTTTGAAATTGCGACTTATTATACCCAACATATGCCAAGTTCTGAGAGCGGCAATGAGTCACATTTTGCACAAACTCCCCTGCAGTTTTTAAAATATCCCAAACATCCCAATTTCAAGGCCTGAGCCATATTTTGGAGCCAAATTCAGGCTCTCTGCACGTATTCGCAGTTTGAAATTACGACTTTTTATACCCAACATATGCCAAGTACTGAAAGCGGTGTTTGGTCACATTTGTCCCAAACCTCCCTGCAGTTTTCAAAATATCCCAAACATCCCAATTTCGAGGCTGAGACATATTTTCGAGCCAAATTCTGGCTCTCTGCACGTTATCGCAGTTTGATATTACGACTTTTTATTCCTAACATATTCCAAGTCCTGAAAGCGGCAGTGAGTCACATTTTGCACAAACTCCCCTGCAGTTTTCGAAATATCCCAAATAACCCAATTTCGAGGCCTGAGCCATACTTTGGAGCCAAATTCTGGCTCTCTGTACGTATTCGCAGTTTGAAACTATGACTTTTTTATACCCAGCATATGCCAAGTACTGAAAGCGGTGCTGGGTCATATTTGTCCCAAACTCTCCTGCAGTTTTAAAAATAACCCAAATATCCCAATTTCGTGGCCTGAGCGATATTATGGAGCCAAATTCTGGCTCTCTGCACGTATTCGATGTTTGAAATTGCGACTTTTTTATACCCAACATATGCCAAGTACTGAAAGCGGCGTTTTGTCATATTTGTCCCAAACTCCTCTGCAGTTTTCAAAATATCCCAAACATCCCAATTTCGAGGCCAGAGCCATATTTTGGAGCCAAATTCTGGCTCTCTGCACGTTATCGCAGTTTGATATTACGACTTTTTATACTTAACATATTCCAAGTCCTGAAAGCGGCAGTGAGTCACATTTTGCACAAACTCCCCTGCAGTTTTCGAAATATCCCAAATAACCCAATTTCGAGGCCTGAGCCATACTTTGGAGCCAAATTCTGGCTCTCTGCACGTATTCGCAGTTTGAAATTGTGACTTTTTTATACCCAGCATATGCCAAGAACTGAAAGCGGCGTTGGGTCATATTTGTCCCAAACTCCCCTGCAGTTTTAAAAATATCCCAAACATCCCAATTTCGAGGACTGAGTCATATTTTCGAGCCAAATTCTGGCTCTCTGCACTTATTCGAAGTTTGAAATTACGAATTTTATACCCAACATATGCCAAGTCCTGAAATCGGCAGTGAGTCACATTTTGCACAAACTCCCCTGCAGTTTCCAAAATATCCCAAATATCCCAATTTCGTGGCCTGAGCGATATTATGGAGCCAAATTCTGGCTCTCTGCACGAATTCGATGTTTGAAATTGCGACTTTTTTATACGCAACATATGCCAAGTACTGTAAGCGGCGTTTGGTCACATTTGTACCAAACCTCCCTGCAGTTTTCAAAATATCCCAAACATCTCAATTTCGAGGCCTCAGCCATAATTTGGAGCCAAGTTCTAGCTCTCTGCACGTATTCGCAGTTTGAAATTGCGACTTATTATACCCAACATATGCCAAGTTCTGAGAGCGGCAATGAGTCACATTTTGCACAAACTCCCCTGCAGTTTTTAAAATATCCCAAACATCCCAATTTCAAGGCCTGAGCCATATTTTGGAGCCAAATTCAGGCTCTCTACACGTATTCGCAGTTTGAAATTACGACTTTTTATACCCAACATATGCCAAGTACTGAAAGCGGTGTTTGGTCACATTTGTCCCAAACCTCCCTGCAGTTTTCAAAATATCCCAAACATCCCAATTTCGAGGCTGAGACATATTTTCGAGCCAAATTCTGGCTCTCTGCACGTTATCGCAGTTTGATATTACGACTTTTTATTCCTAACATATTCCAAGTCCTGAAAGCGGCAGTGAGTCACATTTTGCACAAACTCCCCTGCAGTTTTCGAAATATCCCAAATAACCCAATTTCGAGGCCTGAGCCATACTTTGGAGCCAAATTCTGGCTCTCTGTACGTATTCGCAGTTTGAAACTATGACTTTTTTATACCCAGCATATGCCAAGTACTGAAAGCGGTGCTGGGTCATATTTGTCCCAAACTCTCCTGCAGTTTTAAAAATAACCCAAATATCCCAATTTCGTGGCCTGAGCGATATTATGGAGCCAAATTCTGGCTCTCTGCACGTATTCGATGTTTGAAATTGCGACTTTTTTATACCCAACATATGCCAAGTACTGAAAGCGGCGTTTTGTCATATTTGTCCCAAACTCCTCTGCAGTTTTCAAAATATCCCAAACATCCCAATTTCGAGGCCAGAGCCATATTTTGGAGCCAAATTCTGGCTCTCTGCACGTTATCGCAGTTTGATATTACGACTTTTTATACTTAACATATTCCAAGTCCTGAAAGCGGCAGTGAGTCACATTTTGCACAAACTCCCCTGCAGTTTTCGAAATATCCCAAATAACCCAATTTCGAGGCCTGAGCCATACTTTGGAGCCAAATTCTGGCTCTCTGCACGTATTCGCAGTTTGAAATTGTGACTTTTTTATACCCAGCATATGCCAAGAACTGAAAGCGGCGTTGGGTCATATTTGTCCCAAACTCCCCTGCAGTTTTAAAAATATCCCAAACATCCCAATTTCGAGGACTGAGTCATATTTTCGAGCCAAATTCTGGCTCTCTGCACTTATTCGAAGTTTGAAATTACGAATTTTATACCCAACATATGCCAAGTCCTGAAATCGGCAGTGAGTCACATTTTGCACAAACTCCCCTGCAGTTTCCAAAATATCCCAAATATCCCAATTTCGTGGCCTGAGCGATATTATGGAGCCAAATTCTGGCTCTCTGCACGAATTCGATGTTTGAAATTGCGACTTTTTTATACGCAACATATGCCAAGTACTGTAAGCGGCGTTTGGTCACATTTGTCCCAAACCTCCCTGCAGTTTTCAAAATATCCCAAACATCTCAATTTCGAGGCCTCAGCCATAATTTGGAGCCAAGTTCTAGCTCTCTGCACGTATTCGCAGTTTGAAATTGCGACTTATTATACCCAACATATGCCAAGTTCTGAGAGCGGCAATGAGTCACATTTTGCACAAACTCCCCTGCAGTTTTTAAAATATCCCAAACATCCCAATTTCAAGGCCTGAGCCATATTTTGGAGCCAAATTCAGGCTCTCTGCACGTATTCGCAGTTTGAAATTACGACTTTTTATACCCAACATATGCCAAGTACTGAAAGTGGCATTTGGTCACATTTGTCCCAAACCTCCCTGCAGTTTTCAAAATATCCCAAACATCCCAATTTCGAGGCCTGAGCCATATTTTGGAGCCAAATGATGGCTCTATGCACGTATTCGCAGATTGATATTATGACTTTTTATACCAAACATATGCCAAGACCTGAAAGCGGCAGTGAATGACATTTAACACAAACTCCCCTGCAGTTTTCGAAATATCCCAAATATCGCAATTTCGAGGCCTGAGCCATATTTTGGAGCCAAATTCTCGCTCTCTGCACGTTTTCGCAGTTTGAAATTACGACTTTTTAAACCCAACATATGCCAAGTACTGAAAGCGGCGTTTGGTCATATTTGTCCCAAACTCCCCTGCAGGTTTCAAAATATCCCAACAACCCAATTTCGAGGCCTGAGCCATATTTTGGAGCCAAATTCTGGCTCTATGCACGTATTCGCATATTGAAATTGAGACTTTTTATACCCAACATATGCCAAGTCCTGAAAGCGGCAGTGAGTGACATTTTGCATAAACTCCCCTGCAGTTTTCGAAATATCCCAAATATTTCAATTTCGAGGCCTTAGCCATATTTTAGAGCCAAATTCTGGCTCTCTGCACGTATTCGCTGTTTGAAATTGCGACTTTTTATACCCAACATATGCCAAGACCTGAAAGCGGCAGTGAGTGACATTTAACACAAACTCCCCTGCAGTTTTCGAAATATCCCAAACATCCCAATTACGAGGTGTGAGCCATATTTTGGAGCCAAATTCTGACTCTCTGCACGTATTCGCAGTTTAAATTACGACTTTTTATACCCAACATATGCCAAGTACTGAAAGCGGCGTTTGGTCACATTTGTCCCAAACCTCCCTGCAGTTTTCAAAATATCCCAAGCATCCCAATTTCGAGGCCTGAGCCATATTTTAGAACCAAATTCCGGCTCTCTGCACGTTATCGCAGTTTGATATTACGACTTTTTATTCCTAACATATTCCAAGTCCTGAAAGCGGCAGTGAGTCACATTTTGCACAAACTCCCCTGCAGTTTTCGAAATATCCCAAATAACCCAATTTCGAGGCCTGAGCCATACTTTGGAGCCAAATTCTGGCTCTCTGTACGTATTCGCAGTTTGAAATTGTGACATTTTTATACCCAGCATATGCCAAGTACTGAAAGCTGCGTTGGGTCATATTTGTCCCAAACTCCCCTGCAGTTTTAAAAATATCCCAAACATCCCAATTTCGAGGACTGAGTCATATTTTGGAGCCAAATTCTGGCTCTCTGCACTTATTCGAAGTTTGAAATTACGAATTTTATACCCAACATATGCCAAGTCCTGAAAGCGGCAGTGAGTCACATTTTGCACAAACTCCCCTGCAGTTTCCAAAATATCCCAAATATCCCAATTTCGTGGCCTGAGCGATATTATGGAGCCGAATTCTGGCTCTCTGCACGTATTCGATGTTTGAAATTGCGACTTTTTTATACCCAACATATGCCAAGTACTGTAAGCGGCGTTTGGTCACATTTGTCCCAAACCTCCCTGCAGTTTTCAAAATATCCCAAACATCCCAAATTCGAGGCCTTAGCCGTATTTTGCAGCCAAAATCTGGCTCTATGCATGTATTTGCAGTTTTATATTACGAATTTTTATACCCAACATATGCTATGTCCTGAAAGCGGCAGTGAGTCACATTTTGCACAAACTCCCTTGAAGTTTTCAAAATATCCCAAATATCCCAATTTCGAGGCCTGAGCCATAATTTGGAGCCAAGTTCTAGCTCTCTGCACGTATTCGCAGTTTGAAATTGCGACTTATTATAACCAACATATGCCAAGTTCTGAGAGTGGCAATGAGTCACATTTTGCACAAACTCCCCTGCAGTTTTCAAAATATCCCAAACATCCCAATATCAAGGCCTGAGCGATATTTTCAAGCCAAATTCAGGCTCTCTGCACGTATTCGCAGTTTGAAATTACGACATTTTATACCCAACATATGCCAAGTACTGAAAGCGGCGTTTGGTCACATTTGTCCCAAACCTCCCTGCAGTTTTCAAAATATCCGAAACATCCTAATTCCGAGGCCTGAGCCATATTTTGGATCCAAATTCTGGCTCTATGAACGTATTCGCAGTTTGATATTACGACTTTTTATACCCAACATATGCCAAGTCCTGCAAGCGGCAGTGAGTCACATTTTGCACAAACTCCCCTGCAGTTTCCAAAATATCCCAAACATCCCAATTTCGAGGCACGACACATATTTTGGAGCCAAATTCTGGCTCTCTGCACGTATTCGCAGTTTGAAATTGCGACTTTTTTATACCCAACCTATGCCAAGTACTGAAAACGGCGTTTGGTCACATTTGTCCCAATCCCCCCCTGCAATTTTCTAAAAATCCCAAACATCCCAATTTCGAGGCCTGAGCCATATTTTGGAGCCCAATTCTGGCTCTCTGCACGTATTCGCAGTTTGAAATTACAACTTTTTAAACCCAACATATGCCAAGTACTGAAAGCGGCGTTTGGTCATATTTGTCCCAAACTGCTCTGCAGTTTTCAAATTATCCCAAACATCCCAATTTCGAGGCCTGAGCCATATTTTGGAGCCAAATTCTGGCTCTCTGCACGTTATCGCAGTTTGATATTACGACTTTTTATACTTAACATATTCTAAGTCCTGAAAGCGGCAGTGAGTCACATTTTGCACAAACTCCCCTGCAGTTTTCGAAATATCCCAAATATCCCAATTTCGAGGCCTGAGCCATATTATGGAGCCAAATTCTGGCTCTCTGCACATATTCGCAGTTTGAAACTGTGACATTTTTATACCCAGCATATGCCAAGTACTGAAAGCGGCGTTTGGTCAAATTTGTCCCAAACTCCCCTGCAGTTTTAAAAATATCCCAAACATCCCAATTTCGAGGACTGAGTCATATTTTGGAGCCAAATTCTGGCTCTCTGCACTTATTCGAAGTTTGAAATTACGAATTTTATACCCAACATATGCCAAGTCCTGAAAGCGGCAGTGAGTCACATTTTGCACAAACTCCCCTGCAGTTTCCAAAATATCCCAAATATCCCAATTTCGTGGCCTGAGCGATATTATGGAGCTAAATTCTGGCTCTCTGCACGTATTCGATGTTTGAAATTGCGACTTTTTTTATACCCAACATATGCCAAGTACTGAAAGCGGCGTTTTGTCATATTTGTCCCAAACTTCTCTGCAGTTTTCAAAATATCCCAAACATCCCAATTTCGAGGCCAGAGCCATATTTTGGAGCCAAATTCTGGCTCTCTGCACGTTATCGCAGTTTGATATTACGACTTTTTATACTTAACATATTCCAAGTCCTGAAAGCGGCAGTGAGTCACATTTTGCACAAACTCCCCTGCAGTTTTCGAAATATCCCAAATATCCCAATTTCGAGGCCTGAGCCATACTTTGGAGCCAAATTCTGGCTCTCTGCACGTATTCGCAGTTTGGAATTTTGACTTTTTTATACCCAGCATATGCCGTGTACTGAAAGCGGCGTTGGGTCATATTTGTCCCAAACTCCCCTGCAGTTTTAAAAATATTCCAAACATCCCAATTTTGAGGCCTGAGTCATATTTTGGAGCCAAATTCTGGCTCTCTGCACGTATTCGCAGTTTGAAATTACGACTTTTTATACCCAACATATGCCAAGTCTTGAAAGTGGCAGTGAGTGACATATTGCACAGACTCCCCTGCAGTTTTCAAAATATCCCAAATATCCCAATTTCGAAGCCTGAGCCCTATTATGGAGCCAAATTCTGGCTCTCTGCACATATTCGCAGTTTGAAATTTCGACTTTTTTATACCAACATATGCCAAGTACTGAATGAGGTGTTGGTCACATTTGTCCCAAACCTCCCTGCAGTTTCCAAAATATCCCAAATATCCCAATTTCGTGGCCTGAGCGATATTATGGAGCCAAATTCTGGCTCTCTGCACGTATTCGATGTTTGAAATTGCGACTTTTTTATACCCAACATATGCCAAGTACTGTAAGCGGCGTTTGGTCACATTTGTCCCAAACCTCCCTGCAGTTTTCAAAATATCCCAAACATCCCAATTTCGAGGCCTCAGCCATATTTTGCAGCCAAAATCTGGCTCTATGAATGTATTTGCAGTTTTATATTACGACTTTTTATACCCAACATATGCTATGTCCTGAAAGCGGCAGTGAGTCACATTTTGCACAAACTCCCTTGAAGTTTTCAAAATATCCCAAATATCCCAATTCCGAGGCCTGAGCCATAATTTGGAGCCAAGTTCTAGCTCTCTGCCCAGCAAACACAAATCATCTACACAACGTTCGCCTATCTCTTCCCATAGGTGTGGGAATGATTTGCATTGAGAATGGTGCAGGAGAGCCTTTGAGAAACTTTTACTCAAAAAATCCAAACACAAAGGTTTAATTATAAATTGTTTTTCTACAATTATTTTCTTCCAAATGTAAAACAAATAGTTTTTACATGTTTAAATATAAAATTTATGGTGTTTTTTTGTAAAATTCATTAATAAATTGTGAATGATATATATTGGCTGAGTGAAACCTTTAAAATCCATTTAGTTATAATATGAACAAAAAAAAGTAGTTTTCCAAATTTTCTAAAAATCGCTCTTTTTAACACAATTTGACTCCTTATGCATTCCACTAAACACTAATATCATGTTTAAATATATAATTTATGTATTATTCCCTAAGATAATTTATATAAATTATAAAAGTTGCTGGAAAGTGGTGAGAAAGAATCTGAACACGTTTTGTTGTCTTATATTGGTGTGTTCTTATTAACTAGAGTGAGTAAGAGTGAGCGAGAGTGGGTAAGAGTGAGTAAGAGTGACTGAAGGTGAGTGAGAGTGCCAGAGAGTGTGTAAGTGTGAGTAAGAGTGAGTATAAGTAAGAGTGACTGAGAGTAAGAGTGACAGAGTGAGTAAGAGTGAGAGTAAGGGAGACAGAATGAGTAAGAGTGAGAGTAAAGTGATTGAGAGTAAGGGTGAGTATGAGAGTAAGAGTGATTGAGAGTTAGAGTGAGAGTAAGAGTGATTGAGAGTTAGTGAGAGTAAGAGTGATTGAGAGTAAGAGTGATTGAGAGTAAGAGTGATTGAGAGTAAGAGTGATTGAGAGTAAGAGTGATTGGGAGTAAGAGTGATTGAGAGTAAGAGTGATTGGGAGTAAGAGTGATTGGGAGTAGGAGTTAGAGTGAGAGTAGGAGTAAGAATGAGAATAAGAGTGATTGAGAGTAAGAGTGAGTAAGAGTAAGAATGAGAGTAAGAGTGATTGAGAGTAAGAGTGATTGAGAGTAAGAGTGATTGGGAGTAAGAGTGATTGGGAGTAAGAGTAAGAGTAAGAGTAAGAGTAAGAATGAGATTAAGAGTGATTGAAAGTAAGAGTGATTGGTAGTAAGAGTAAGAATGAGAGTAGGAGTGATTGAGAGTAGGAGTGAATGGGAGTAGGAGTGATTGGGAGTAAGAGTGATTGAGAGTAAGAGTAATTGAGAGTAAGAGTATGAGAGTAAGAGTGAGAGTGAGTATGAATGGGTAAGGGTGACTGAGAGTGAGTAAGAGTGACAGAGTAAGAATGACAGTAAGAGTGATAGAGAGTAAGAGTGACAGAGAGTAAGAGTGACAGAGAGTAAGAGTGACAGAGAGTAAGAGTGACAGAGAGTAAGAGTGACAGAGAGTAAGAGTGACAGAGAGTAAGAGTGACAGAGAGTAAGAGTGACAGAGTAAGAGTGAGTATGAGAGTAAGGATGACTGAGAGAAAGAGTGAGTAATAGTGCGTAAGAGTGATTGAGAGTTAGAGTGAGAGTAAGAGTGATTGAGAGTTAGTGAGAGTAAGAGTGATTGAGAGTAAGAGTGATTGAGAGTAAAAGTGATTGAGAGTAAGAGTGATTGAGAGTAAGAGTGATTGGGAGTAAGAGTGATTGAGAGTAAGAGTGATTGGGAGTAAGAGTGATTGGGAGTAGGAGTAAGAATGAGAATAAGAGTGATTGAGAGTAAGAGTGAGTAAGAGTAAGAATGAGAGTAAGAGTGATTGAGAGTAAGAGTGATTGAGAGTAAGAGTGATTGAGAGTAAGAGTGATTGGGAGTAAGAGTGATTGAGAGTAAGAGTGATTGGGAGTAAGAGTGATTGGGAGTAGGAGTAAGAATGAGAATAAGAGTGATTGAGAGTAAGAGTGAGTAAGAGTAAGAATGAGAGTAAGAGTGATTGAGAGTAAGAGTGATTGAGAGTAAGAGTGATTGAGAGTAAGAGTGATTGGGAGTAAGAGTGAATGGGAGTAAGAGTAAGAGTGAGAGTAAGAGTAAGAATGAGAATAAGAGTGATTGAGAGTAAGAATGATTGAGAGTAAGAGTGATTGAGAGTAAGAGTGATTGGGAGTAAGAGTGAATGGGAGTAAGAGTAAGAGTGAGAGTAAGAGTAAGAATGAGAATAAGAGTGATTGAGAGTAAGAGTGATTGGGAGTAAGAGTAAGAGTAAGAATGAGAGTAGGACTGATTGAGAGTAGGAGTGAATGGGAGTAGGAGTGATTGGGAGTAAGAGTGATTGAGAGTAAGAGTAATTGAGAGTAAGAGTATGAGAGTAAGAGTGAGAGTGAGTATGAATGGGTAAGGGTGACTGAGAGTGAGTAAGAGTGACAGAGTAAGAATGACAGTAAGAGTGATAGAGAGTAAGAGTGACAGAGAGTAAGAGTGACAGAGAGTAAGAGTGACAGAGTAAGAGTGACAGAGAGTAAGAGTGACAGAGAGTAAGAGTGACAGAGAGTAAGAGTGACAGAGAGTAAGAGTGACAGAGTAAGAGTGAGTATGAGAGTAAGGATGACTGAGAGAAAGAGTGAGTAATAGTGCGTAAGAGTGATTGAGAGTTAGAGTGAGAGTAAGAGTGATTGAGAGTTAGTGAGAGTAAGAGTGATTGAGAGTAAGAGTGATTGAGAGTAAAAGTGATTGAGAGTAAGAGTGATTGAGAGTAAGAGTGATTGGGAGTAAGAGTGATTGAGAGTAAGATCGAGTGATTGGGAGTAAGAGTGATTGGGAGTAGGAGTAAGAATGAGAATAAGAGTGATTGAGAGTAAGAGTGAGTAAGAGTAAGAATGAGAGTAAGAGTGATTGAGAGTAAGAGTGATTGAGAGTAAGAGTGATTGGTAGTAAGAGTAAGAGTAAGAATGAGAGTAGGAGTGATTGAGAGTAGGAGTGAATGGGAGTAGGAGTAATTGGGAGTAAGAGTGATTGAGAGTAAGAGTAATTGAGAGTAAGAGTATGAGAGTAAGAGTGAGAGTGAGTATGAATGGGTAAGGGTGACTGAGAGTGAGTAAGAGTGACAGAGTAAGAATGACAGTAAGAGTGATAGAGAGTAAGAGTGACAGAGAGTAAGAGTGACAGAGAGTAAGAGTGACAGAGAGTAAGAGTGACAGAGTAAGAGTGACAGAGTAAGAGTGACAGAGAGTAAGAGTGACAGAGAGTAAGAGTGACAGAGAGTAAGAGTGACAGAGAGTAAGAGTGACAGAGAGTAAGAGTGACAGAGAGTAAGAGTGACAGAGAGTAAGAGTGACAGAGAGTAAGAGTGACAGAGAGTAAGAGTGACAGAGAGTAAGAGTGACAGAGTAAGAGAGTGAGAGTGATTATGAGAGAGTTAAGAGTGTGAGGTGTGAGAGAGTAGCAGGCCAGGGAGGCAGGATGTGTGGTCACAAGCGAGGCCTAGGCCTCGTGATCTCTAATGTTGGTTTTTATATATATGTTGGATTTTTTGTCCTGTTTCAAATTATAATTATTTAGCAGGAATGTAATAAGATATTGCACAGTATTAATGTGACAATAATATATGCATTATTTCCTTGATAATCAAACTTGTTGTTCAAAGATAATATACAATCTTTGAAGGAAACATTTTGAGAGCGCGAGCTGGCAACACTAGGCTGGTGGTGGTGAGAGAGACATATGTTAGTTGTACTCAGACCTTCAGTGGTGAAGCTTGTGTCCCAGCTGGCCGCCACCACCCACCACCCGCCGCCACCACCACCAGCCGCCGCCGCCACCCACCACCCGCCGCCACCACCACCAGCCGCCGCCGCCACCACCACCCACCACCACCGCCGCCACCACCCACCACCACCAGCCGCCGCCGCCACCACCACCCACCACCACCGCCGCCACCACCACCCACCACCACCAGCCGCCGCCGCTACCACCACCCACCACCACCGCCGCCACCACCCTCCACCACCAGCCGCCGCCGCCACCACCACCCACCACCGCCGCCGCCATCACCCACCACCGCCAGCCGCCACCACTCATCACAGACGCCGCCACCCGCCACCGCCCGCCACCACCGCCAGACACAGCCGCCAGTGTCCGCCACCGCCGCCACTGTCCGCCACCGCCGCCACTGTCCGCCACCGCCACCACTGTCCGCCCGCCGCCACCACTGTCCGCCCGCCGCCTCCACTGTCCGCCCGCCGCCTCCACTGTCCGCCCGCCGCCGCCACTATCCGCCACAGCCGCCACTGTCCGCCCGCCGCCACTGTCCGCCCGCCGCCACTGTCCACCCGACGCCACTGTCCGCCCGCCGCCACTATCCGCCACCGCCGCCACTGTCCGCCCGCTGCCACTATCCGCCACCGCCACCACTGTCCGCCACCGCCACCGCCACCACTGTCTGCCACCGCCACCACTGTCTGCCACCGCCACCACTGTCCGCCCGCCGCCACCACTGTCCGCCCGCCACCACCACTGTCCGCCCGCCGCCACCACTGTCCGCCCGCCGCCACCACTGTCCGCCCGCCGCCACCACTGTCCGCCCGCCGCCTCCACTGTCCGCCCGCCGCCACCACTGTCCGCCCACCGCCGCCACTGTCCGCCCGCCGCCACCACTGTCCGCCCGCCGCCACCACTGTCCGCCCACCGCCGCCACTGTCCGCCCGCCGCCGCCACTGTCCGCCCGCCGCCGCCACTGTCCGCCCGCCGCCACTGTCCACCACCGCCGCCAAAGCCGCCACGGTCCGCCCGCCGCCACTATCCGCCACAGCCGCCACTGTCCGCCCGCCGCCACTGTCCGCCCGCCCGCCGCCACCATCCGCCACCGCCGCCACTGTCCGCCCGCCGCCACTATCCGCCACCGCCGCCACTGTCCGCCCGCCGCCACTGTCCGCCCGCCGCCGCCACTGTCCGCCCGCCGCCACTGTCCGCCCGCCGCCACTATCCGCCACCGCCGCCACCTCCGCCACTGTCCGCCACTCTCCGCCGTCCAGCCTCCCCTCTCTCCGTTAGTAAATAATTATAATTGTTAGTAAATAATAAAAGAAATATAAATTATTAGATTTTTTTACCCTTAAATTGGTTTTAATATTTAAATTGAAAATAATAATATAATATAAAATATAATAAAAATAATATAATATAAAATATAATTTAATTTCAAGAAACTTAACTTTAAACACAAAGATGTGAAAATGGTTCAGATTATTGGCTCAAACCTTTCATAAGAGATTCATATTGGTATATGAATGGATTATGAATGACTCATGTTAGGAGTGTAAAGTTGCCACAACATCTCAAATTAGTGTTAGATACATATGTCTTGGTTATAAGTTTTGGAAACCTATTTAAGTCCACACACAATATCGTATCTGATACGATAAAACAAACGTTTCCAATACTTTCAAATACTTTCCAGATATGTTGTGGCAACCTAAAATTGTTTGCTGGGTGCCGGTATTCGCAGTTTGAAATTGCGACTTATTATACCCAACATATGCCAAGTTCTGAGATCGGCAAAGAGTCACATTTTGCACAAACTCCCCTGCAGTTTTCAAAATATCCCAAACATCCCAATTTCAAGGCCTGAGCGATATTTTCAAGCCAAATTCAGGCTCTCTGCACGTATTCGCAGTTTGAAATTACGACATTTTATACACAACATATGCCAAGTACTGAAAGCGGCGATTGGTCACATTTGTCCCAAACCTCCCTGCAGTTTTCAAAATATCCGAAACATCCTACATCCGAGGCCGAAGCCATATTTTGGAGCCAAATTCTGGCTCTATGAACGTATTCGCAGTTTGATATTACGACTTTTTATACCCAACATATGCCAAGTCCTGCAAGCGGCAGTGAGTCACATTTTGCACAAACTCCCCTGCAGTTTCCAAAATATCCCAAACATCCCAATTTCGAGGCACGACACATATTTTGGAGCCAAATTCTGGCTCTCTGCACGTATTCGCAGTTTGAAATTGCCTCTTTTTTATACCCAACCTATGCCAAGTACTGAAAGCGGCGTTTGGTCACATTTGTCCCAAACCTCCCTGCAGTTTTCAAAATATTCCAAACATCCCAATTTCGAGGCCTGAGCCATATTTTGGAGCCAAATGCTGGCTCTATGCACGTATTCGCAGATTGATATTATGACTTTTTATACCCAACATATGCCAAGACCTGAAAGCGGCAGTGTGTGACATTTAACACAAACTCCCCTGCAGTTTTCGAAATATCCCAAATATCCCAATTTCGAGGCCTGAGCCATATTTTGGAGCCAAATTCTCACTCTCTGCACGTATTCGCAGTTTGAAATTACGACTTTTTTATACCCAACATATGCCAAGTACTGAAAGCGGCGTTTAGTCACATTTGTCCCAAACCTCCCTGCAGTTCTCAAAATATCCCAAACATCCCAATTCCGAGGCCTGAACCATATTTTGGAGCCAAATTCTGGCTCTATGCACGTATTCGCAGTTTGATATTACGACTTTTTATACCCAACATATGCCAAGTTCAGAGAGCGGCAATGAGTCACATTTCGCACAAACTCCCCTGCAGTTTTCAAAATATCCCAAACATCCCAATTTCAAGGCCTGAGACATATTTTGGAGCCAAATTCAGGCTCTCTGCACGTATTCGCAGTTTGAAATTACGACTTTTTATACCCAACATATGCCAAGTACTGAAAGCGGCGTTTAGTCACATTTGTCCCAAACCTCCCTGCAGTTTTCAAAATATCCCAAACATCCCAATTCCGAGGCCTGAACCATATTTTGGAGCCAAATTCTGGCTCTATGAACGTATTCGCAGTTTGATATTACGATTTTTTATACCCAACATATGTCAAGTCCTGAAAGCGGCAGTGAGTCACATTTTGCATAAACTCCCCTGCAGTTTTCAAAATATCCCAAACATCCCAATTTCGAGGCACGACACATTTTTGGGAGCCAAATTCTGGCTCTTTTCACGTATTCGCAGTTTGAAATTGCGATTTTTTTATACCCAGCCTATGCCAAGAACTGAAAGCGGCGTTTGGTCACATTTGTCCCAAACCTCCCTGCAGTTTTCAAAATATCCCAAACATCACAATTTCGAGGCCTGACCCATATTTTGGAGCCAAATGCTGGCTCTATGCACGTATTCGCAGATTGATATTATGACTTTTTATACCCAACATATGCCAAGACCTGAAAGCAGCATTGAGTGACATTTAACACAAACTCCCTTGCAGTTTTCGAAATATCCCAAATATCCCAATTTCGAGGCCTGAGCCATATTTTGGAGCCAAATTCTGGCTCTATGCACGTATTCGCATATTAAAATTGCGACTTTTTATACCCAACATATGCCAAGTCCTGAAAGTGGCAGTGAGTGACATTTTGCACAAACTCCCCTGCAGTTTTCGAAATATCCCAAGTATTTCAATTTCGAGGCCTTAGCCATATTTTAGGGCCAAATTCTGGCTCTCTGCACGTATTCGCTGTTTAAAATTGCGACTTTTTATACCCAACATATGCCAAGACCTGAAAGCGGCAGTGAGTGACATTTAACACAAACTCCCCTGCAGTTTTCGAAATATCCCAAACATCCCAACTTCGAGGTGTGAGCCATATTTTGGAGCCAAATTCTGACTCTCTGCACGTATTCACAGTTTAAATTACGACTTTTTATACCCAACATATGCCAAGTACTGAAAGCGGCGTTTGGTCACATTTGTACCAAACCTCCCTGCAGTTTTCAAAATATCCCAAACATCCCAATTTCGAGGCCTGAGCCATATTTTCGAGCCAAATTCTGGCTTTCTGCACGTTATCGCAGTGTGATATTAGGACTTTTTTTACCCAACATATTCCAAGACCTGAAAGCGGCAGTGAGTGACATTTAACACAAAATCCCCTGCAGTTTTTGAAATATCCCAAATATCCCAATTTCGAGGCCTGAGCCATATTTTGGAGCTAAATGCTGGCTCTATGCAAGTATTCGCAGATTGATATTATGACTTTTTATACCCAAGATATGCCAAAACCTGAGAGCGGCAGTGAGTGACATTTAACACAAACTCCCCTGCAGTTTTCGATATATCCCAAATATCCCAATTTCGAGGCCTGAGCCATATTTTGGAGCCAAATTTTCGCTCTCTGCACGTATTCGCAGTTTGAAATTACGACTTTTTTATACCCAACATATGCCAAGTACTGAAAGCGGCATTTGGTCACATTTGTCCAAATCCCCCCTGCAATTTTCTAAAAATCCCAAACATCCCAATTTCGAGGCCTACGCCATATTTTGGAGCCAAATTCTGGCTCTCTGCACGTATTCGCAGTTTGAAATTACAACTTTTTAAACCCAACATATGCCAAGTAATGAAAGCGGCGTTTGGTCATATTTGTCCCAAACTCCTCTGCAGTTTTCAAAATATCCCAAACATCCCAATTTCGAGGCCTGAGCCATATTTTGGAGCCAAATTCTGGCTCTATGCACGTATTCGCAGTTTGAAATTACGAATTTTATACCCAACATATGCCAAGTCCTGAAAGTGGCAGTGAGTGACATTTTGCAGAAACTTCCCTGCAGTTTTCGAAATATCCTAAATATTTCAATTTCGAGGCCTGAGCCATATTTTGGAGCCAAATTCTGGCTCTCTGCACGTATTCGCTGTTTGAAATTACGACTATTTTATACCCAACATATGCCAAATACTGAAATCGGCGTTTGGTCACATTTCTCCCAATCCCCCCAGCAATTTTTAAAATATCCCAAACATCCCAATTTCGAGGTGTGAGCCATATTTTGGAGACAAGTTCTGCCTCTCTGCACGTATTCGCAGTTTGAAATTACGACTTTTTATTCCCAACATATGCCAAGTACTGAAAGCGGCGTTTGGTCATATTTGTCGCAAACTCCCCTGCAGTTTTCAAAATATCCCAAACATCCCAATTTCAAGGCCTGAGCCATATTTTGGAGCCAAATTCTGGCTCTATGCACGTATTCGCAGTTTGATATTACGATTTTTTATACCCAACATATGTCAAGTCCTGAAAGCGGCAGTGAGTCACATTTTGCACAAACTCCCCTGCAGTTTTCAAAATATCCCAAACATCCCAATTTCGAGGCACGACACATTTTTGGGAGCCAAATTCTGGCTCTTTTCACGTATTCGCAGTTTCTAATTGCGACTTTTTTATACCCAACCTATGCCAAGAACTGAAAGCGGCGTTTGGTCACATTTGTCCCAAACCTCCCTGCAGTTTTCAAAATATCCCAAACATCACAATTTCGAGGCCTAAGCCATATTTTGGAGCCAAATGCTGGTTCTATGCACGTATTCGCAGATTGATATTATGACTTTTTATACCCAACATATGCCAAGACCTGAAAGCAGCATTGAGTGACATTTAAAACTAACTCCCCTGCAGTTTTCGAAATATCCCAAATATCCCAATTTCGAGGCCTGAGCCATATTTTCGAGCCAAATTCTGGCTCTCTGCACGTTATCGCAGTTTGGTATTACGACTTTTTATACCTAACATATTCCAAGTCCTGAAAGCGGCAGTGAGTCACATTTTGCACAAACTCCCCTGCAGTTTTCGAAATATCCCAAATATCCCAATTTCGAGGCCTGAGCCATACTTTGGAGCCAAATTCTGGCTCTCTGCACGTATTCGCAGTTTGAAATTGTGACTTTTTTATACTCAGCATATGCCAAGTACTGAAAGCGGCGTTGGGTCATATTTGTCCCAAACTCCCCTGCAGTTTTAAAAATATCCCAAACATCCCAATTTCGAGGACTGAGTCATATTTTGGAGCCAAATTCTGGCTCTCTGCAATTATTAGAAGTTTGAAATTACGAATTTTATACCCAACATATGCCAATTCCTGAAAGCGGCAGTGAGTCACATTTTGCACAAACTCCCCTGCAGTTTCCAAAATATCCCAAATATCCCAATTTCGTGGCCTGAGCGATATTATGGAGCCAAATTCTGGCTCTCTGCACGTATTCGATGTTTGAAATTGCGACTTTTTTATACCCAGCATATGCCAAGTACTGTAAGCGGCGTTTGGTCACATTTGTCCCAAACCTCCCTGCAGTTTTCAAAATATCCCAAACATCCCAAATTCGAGGCCTCAGCCATATTTTGGAGCCAAATTCTGGCTCTATGCATGTATTTGCAGTTTTATATTACGACTTTTTATACCCAACATATGCTATGTCCTGAAAGCGGCAGTAAGTCACATTTTGCACAAACTCCCTTGAAGTTTTCAAAATATCCCAAATATCCCAATTTCGAGGCCTGAGCCATAATTTAGAGCCAAGTTCTAGCTCTCTGCACGTATTCACAGTTTGAAATTGCGACTTATTATACCCAACATATGCCAAGTTCTGAGAGCGGCAATGAGTCACATTTTGCACAAACTCCCCTGCAGTTTTCAAAATATCCCAAACATCCCAATTTCAAGGCCTGAGCGATATTTTGGAGCCATATTCAGGCTCTCTGCACGTATTCGCAGTTTGAAATTACGACTTTTTATACCCAACATATGCCAAGTACTGAAAGCGGCGTTTGGTCACATTTGTCCCAAACCTCCCTGCAGTTTTCAAAATATCCGAAACATCCCAATTCCGAGGCCTGAGCCATATTTTGGAGCCTAATTCTGGCTCTATGCACGTATTCGCAGTTTGATATTACGACTTTTTATACCCAACATATGCCAAGTCCTGCAAGCAGCAGTGAGTCACATTTTGCACAAACTCCCCTGCAGTTTTCAAAATAACCCAAACATCCCAATTTCGAGGCACGACACATATTTTGGAGCCAAATTCTGGCTCTCTGCACGTATTCGCAGTTTGAAATTGCGACTTTTTTATACCCAACCTATGCCAAGTACTGAATGCGGCGTTTGGTCACATTTGTCCCAAACCTCCCTGCAGTTTTCAAAATATTCCAAACATTCCAATTTCGAGGCCTGAGCCATATTTTGGAGCCAAATGCTGGCTCTATGCACGTATTCACAGATTGATATTATGACTTTTTATACCCAACATATGCCAAGACCTGAAAGCGGCAGTGTGTGACATTTAACACAAACTCCCCTGCAGTTTTCGAAATATCCCAAATATCCCAATTTCGAGGCCTGATCCATATTTTGGAGCCAAATTCTCGCTCTCTGCACGTATTCGCAGTTTGAAATTGTGACTTTTTTATACCCAGCATATGCCAAGTACTGAAAGCGGCGTTGGGTCATATTTGTCCCAAACTCCCCTGCAGTTTTAAAAATATCCCAAACATCCCAATTTCGAGGACTGAGTCACATTTTGGAGCAAAATTCTGGCTCTCTGCACTTATTCGAAGTTTGAAATTACGAATTTTATACCCAACATATGCCACAGTAAATACTGAGCTAAATAAAGTCCATCTGTGGCTAACTGCCAACAAACTCACCCTTAACATTGACAAAACTTTCTATATTCTGTTTGGCAATAAATCCTCTAATCAAATAAATCTCAAAATAAACAATACCCAAATTTGTAACAAATTAGATGGCAAATTCCTTGGCATTCTCATTGACCACAAGCTGAATTTCCAGGGACACATACTAAACATATCAAAAAAAGTTTCAAAAACTGTGGGCATTCTTTCTAAGATCAAATATTATGTACCACGCCCTGCCCTGGTGACTCTCTATTACTCCCTTATCTATCCATATCTCAGCTATGGTATTTGTGCTTGGGGCTCTACTACCCAAAATCACTTACGTCCTCTAATTACTCAACACAAAGCTGCTATTAGGACAATATCCAATTCTGGCCCCAGACATCACTCGGTACCCCTATTCAAATCCCTGAATATGTTAGACATTAAGTCACTGCACATTCTCTCATGTGTACTATACATATACAAAACGCTAAATTGTAATGCCAATCCTGATCTCAAAAGCTTCATAGAAGGTTGTAACAGAACCCATGAGCACCACACCAGAAATAAATACAGTTTTGATATTCCTAGAGTACGACTTAATCAAACCAGAAATGCTCTACAAATCAAGGGGCCCAGGATGTGGAATGACCTTCCCAACCATGTTAAAGACAGTACCTCTCTCAACCAGTTTAAGTTAAAAACGAAGCTATACCTAATAAATTCCCTGTAACCTACCTTACCTCTCTATTGTCAACCCATGTATGTTTTTTTTTGTTTTGTTTTTGTTTTACAAATCAACGCTGTTTTAATGTAATTTTCTGTAATAATTTGTAATTGTATTTGTGCTGTTTTTTCAACAATGTTCCCCCCTCTTTTACCTCTATTTTTATTTGTACTCAACGCATTTTTTTCTTTTTACCCATTAGTTTTAAGCTTTAGTCAGTAGTGTTTTTTCCTGCCCGAAACGCTTTGCGTAATAGTGGCTTTAGGCATTGTATGTACTAGCTCTTATCTATAAAGCCAACAAACTTTGTAAAATCTCTTTATGTATGTACCTTTGCCTAAATAAAAATTATTATTATTATTATTATTATTATTATAAATGTGAATGTCTGACTGGTTGCTACCACAACTGTGAATGCCTAACTACCATTAAGTGGTTATCTTGAGATGATTTCGGGGCTTTTAGTGTCCCCGCGGCCCGGTCCTCGACCAGGCCTCCACCCCCAGGAAGCAGCCCATGACAGCTGACTAACACCCAGGTACCTATTTTACTGCTAGGTAACAGGGGCATAGGGTGAAAGAAACTCTGCCCATTGTTTCTCGCCGGCGCCTGGGATCGAACCCGGGACCACAGGATCACAAGTCCAGCGTGCTGTCCGCTCGGCCGACCAGCTCCCTATTTGGCAAGATCTGGATCTGTGAACCTAATTAAGATGTGGAGATGTGTCTTTTGAGACAAAAATAGCACCTTGTGTATTCATTCCTTACATGAAGTTGAGAGAATTAAACAAAATATCCTTGAGAATTAAATTATGAAGAATTAAACATCCTTACAAAGAGTTCAGAGCATTTAAGGATGACAAGGAGTCACTTACAATTAATGTATCAAGTTTAGAGACTTGTACACATTTCAGTGCAAGGATCAAGGCAAATAGTTCGGTCTGAAGGGTAGAGGCCCAATTGTTTAGCGAAGAGACATGAGAGATTTTACATAAGTACAGTACATGGTAGTTTAAGTAGCGAACGGATGTCAACGAATATATATAACAAAATTATTGTCCTATGAAGTCGATTTAACTTCCAAACATATATTTTTTAATAAATGTTAAATGTTTTCTGGCTAGTTATGTTAGATTTTATTAAAAATACGTATTCTACTTGTTAACATTATTATTTAAATTTGTGATAATTTGTGCAGAGAAGTGCGACAACTGGATATGCCAACAAACGCTTTCCAAACAACGATATATCTTGGATAAGTCGCTCCACAACAATGACGCTTGGACCGTCGACTTCCTTTGATGCCACATATATACTTATTTCATTATGAAATTATATTAGTTTGGAGTAAATATATGTTTTCTCATGTTCTGCATTCAGCACCCACATTATAGTGAGTAAATATACCATAATACTTCATTACTTAAATAACACTAGGAGGGTTTGAGTTGCTTTGGGTCTTTAGTGGACAGAATTTCCAATAGATGGGGCGAGAGTCGCCTCATCTCTCTCGCCCGGGCGGAAGTCGAAACTTAATTTAAAATTGATATATCTTTGTCCTCCAACATGATATATTTCATTTGGTGCAATCATAATAATGTTCATATCTGGGTCTTTCTGGAGGCATATAAGATTTTAGGTTTTATTAGCGTATCTTTGTTAATTATACAATATATCGGCAAGTGCGTAGGCGTCTGCACTCCATGACTGAAAAGCTACTGAACGCCACTATAAAAACATATGTATCTTCACTTGAGCTATAAATATGTCTATTGTAATGGATTTAAAATGAAGCTCATATTTCTATCATGCTTAAGACATATAAAACAGTTGTGTTTATTAACGAATTTACGTGAAATAAACATTGATCTGAGAGAGAGTTGCTCTGTCGTTCAGTCTGTACGGGGTCGGAGCTCCGTAATTTTTAAATACATGTATCTTCATTAGAACTTTTAATATGTGCATGGTAAGGTGTTTAAAGTGAAGCTTATATGTCTGCCTTTCTTGAGACATATAAAACATATATGTTTATTAACGAATTCACGTGAAATAAACATTGTTCTGAGAGAGAGTTGCTCCGTCGATCGATCTGTCCGGCTCCGTCTAATTACCACAAGCTACACAAGCTTCAGAAAGCTTCCTGGCAATACGTTAGTAATGAATAAATATGATATGTTAGGTTAGGCTGACCTAACCTAACCTAACCTAACCTAACCTATCCTAACCTAACCTAACCTAACCTAACTTAACCAAACCAAACCTAACCTAACCTAACCGACGCTTGGATCGTCGACTTGATTTGGCGTCACCAGCTTTTTATTTTCGCCTAATTTCTTTAAAAAAAGATACTTTTTCAGATTAAAATTATGTTTTTTCGTGTTGTACATTCAGCACCATGGTAAGGTATTTAGAACGAAGCTTATATATCTGTCTTTCTTGTGACATATAAAACTCTTACGTTTATTAAGGAATCTGCGTGAAATAGGCATGGTTCTGAGATGAATGCTGCGGTTTTCGAGCTCGACGAGCGATGAAAACTGCCACTTTTATACAACTACAAATATCTTCGGTTTTACTTAAAATATTTGTCTGGTAGAGGTTTTACATATAGATCGCGTTTCTGTCTTTCTTCTGACTAATACATAATTTTGGTTTAATCAGTTATCAAGATGTTTTCAACAATATTCTTTCAGCGTTCGTCTTTTCCAACACGGGCGGACCTTTTGAAAACGCGATACTTGGGCTAACCCATCCTATACTTGGGTCAATTTCCATTATGGCTCGGAACACATCCACTATGGGAGAGCTATTTCCTTCAAAAAGTATAATCGTTTGGCTTTATGTTTAAAGAAACAATTTCAAGTACATTCTTTGATTGAAAAACATGAATATAAATACAAGTGTTAATTGTAAATGACCAGTTATAAACTAAAATAAGAAGTAGGAAAAATGATATATGGAACCAGACAAAAACATTGGAACGCTCAGGTGATGAGAGGGTAAACAACCGCCACCATTTTAGCAGCACCCGCCGGTGATGTCCAGCACGAGCATTAAGGGAAAACCTTGACACAAACTGCACCTATCATAAAGAAGAAGCACCACCATTGACCGCCAAGTGCTCACATCAAGTCTAACTCTAAGAAACAACATTCAAGCCTTGACGCTTCTCCCAACATCCGGGGGAGAAAACCTTCACACAAACTGCACCTGTCATAAAGAAGATGAAGACTCACCAGTGTCCACAGTGTCCGAAGGTATTCACCTGTCCTGCACGTGTGAAGACTCACATGTTAGTGCATTCAGGTGACAAACCTCATGAGTGTCCAGATTGTGGGAAGAGATTCAGTCTGCGTGGAAATATGAAGACTCACATGTTAGTGCATTCAGGTGACAAACCTCATGAGTGTCCAGAGTGTGGGAAGAGATTCAGTCAGCATAGACATATGAAGACTCACATGATGGTGCATGTGGATGAGACCTTTTCAATGTGCCGAGTGTGGCAAAAAATTTAGAGTACGTGCAAAAATAATAAGGCACATGTTAGTGCATTCAGGTGATAAACCTCATGAATGTCCAGAGTGTGGGAAGAGATTCAGTGAGCGTGGAAATATGAAGACTCACATGTTAGTGCATTCAGGTGACAAGCCTCACGAGTGTCCAGAGTGTGGGAAGAGATTCAGTCATCATGGAAGTATGAAGCGTCACATGATGGTGCATGCAGATGAGAGACCTTTTCAATGTGCTGAGTGTGGCAAAAAATTTAGAGTACGTGCAAATATAATAAGGCACATGTTAGTGCATTCAGGTGACAAACCTCATGAATGTCCAGAGTGTGGGAAGAGATTCAGTCAGCTTGGAAGTATGAAGACTCACATGTTAGTGCATTCAGGTGACAAACCTCATGAATGTCCAGAGTGTGGGAAGAGATTCAGTCAGCTTGGAAGTATGAAGACTCACATGTTAGTGCATTCAGGTGACAAACCTCATGAATGTCCAGAGTGTGGGAAGAGATTCAGTGAGCGTGGAAGTATGAAGACTCACATGTTAGTGCATTCAGGTGACAAGCCTCACGAGTGTCCAGAGTGTGGGAAAAGATTCAGTAAACGTGGAAATATGACGACTCACATGTTAGTGCATTCAGGTGACAAACCTCATGAATGTCCAGAGTGTGGGAAGAGATTCAGTCATCATGGAAGTATGAAGCGTCACATGATGGTGCATGCAGATGAGAGCCCTTTTCAATGTGCCGAGTGTGGCAAAAAATTTAGAGTACGTGGAAGTATAATAAGGCACATGTTAGTGCATTCAGGTGACAAACCTCATGAATGTCCAGAGTGTGGGAAGAGATTCAGTCAGCTTGGAAGTATGAAGACTCACATGTTAGGGCATTCAGGTGACAAACCTCATGAATGTCCAGAGTGTGGGAAGAGATTCAGTCGGCTTGGAAGTATGAAGACTCACATGTTAGTGCATTCAGGTGACAAACCTCATGAATGTCCAGAGTGTGGGAAGAGATTCAGTGAGCGTGGAAATATGAAGACTCACATGTTAGTGCATTCAGGTGACAAGCCTCACGAGTGTCCAGAGTGTGGGAAGAGATTCAGTAAACGTGGAAATATGACGACTCACATGTTAGTGCATTCAGGTGACAAACCTCATGAATGTCCAGAGTGTGGGAAGAGATTCAGTCATCATGGAAGTATGAAGCGTCACATGATGGTGCATGCAGATGAGAGACCTTTTCAATGTGCCGAGTGTGGCAAAAAATTTAGAGTACGTGGAAGTATAATAAGGCACATGTTAGTGCATTCAGGTGACAAACCTCATGAATGTCCAGAGTGTGGGAAGAGATTCAGTCGTCTTAGAAGTATGAAGACTCACATGTTAGTGCATTCAGGTGACAAGCCTCACGAGAGACCAGAGTGTGGGAAGAGATTCAGTCGTCGTGGTAATATGAAGAGGCACAAAATGATACATGCAGATAATAGGCTAAACACTTAAGAGTGTGGAAGGTAATTAAGAGAATGTTGAAGGATAATGAGGCACATACAGGTATAGTAACTTAACTTTAATCTAACAGTGTGCTATCACAATGTCAGTTGGATGTTCTTCAAAGGTAATTCTATTTTGTTTGAGAAATACACTTCACCATGAAAGGTAAAGATCAAGATATTTTATTATATTGTTCTTTTATGAAAGTTAGATGACCAAGCAAGAACTAGAGAAGCTGTCACTATAGGAAAATTCAAAATTGCTTATAAGTATAGAAATATCTCTTTAGTTTAGCAAAGATAAATCAAAGCTTTAAATGTTTTTCTTCATATTTATGTAAATAATAATGTGCTTTCTGTTTTTGTTCTCTGTGAAAATTTATTTAAAATGTAATATACTCTGTAGCTAAGTTATGGACATTATTGTTGTAATATTATTTAGCATTGGTGCTGGTGAAGAAGACAGTCTGAGACGTACTTAAGATGAGACCATTTGATTGATAGGGAAATGTAGGTTAATCAAGGAATTTTCTCATCAGATTCATATGCAAACTAATGTCTATTTTATATTTTTTGTTTAGGCATATTTATGAATAATACTCCTGATTATAAATATTTCACCAGAGAGTTTATTGAAGGCAGATTGGCATTTATAACTGTCAGTCAAGTTAATATGAAATTTAAATTTATATTACTCTAGAAATTTACATCATTCTAAATTTACCAGAAATTTATATTACTCTAGCCTAACTTTATCAGTTATGCTGTAATTGTCTTGGAATAATATTTTACCCGATTTACCTGAGGGCCACTAACCCTAGTGGCCTCGATAAAAACGGGAAGCTGGCAGCTTGTTGAAGGTTCCCTTCCCCCCCCCCCCCCCATTTTCCTTGATTTTTTCCTGGTATATTTTGAAATTCAGCACACTTTGGCAGTTATGGCGTTGGTGGCATCGCAAAAACTGCCAAAATGCGTTGTAGGCATTCCAAAAATCTGATTGCCACTCATGTAGGTAGGCCTACTATTTGTCTTCGTTAACTCTGAAGCATTTTCTCTTTAGCTCTTGGTCTATAATTTATATGTAGGTAAAGGATAAGGAAAATTTCATAACAACTTTAAAACTTTCAGCCAAAAAGACTTTATTTGCAGCATCCAGTAAAATGCGCTGTTCACTCCGGCACAAAAATGGGTGTGACGAAAAAGTTTTAAGGCTTCATAAAAACCTACAATAGTGAAAACTCTGAAACTCTCAGTGAAAAGGATGCAATAGAAGGTATCCTGCCATGGCACAATTTACTGCCTCATACCTTACCTTGAGGTTACCTTGAGGTGCTTCCGGGGCTTAGCGTCCCCGCGGCCCGGTCGTCGACCAGGCCTCCTGGTTGCCTGGTTGCTCATCATAGCAAAAATGGTATGTAACCACATCTTATTTTATCAGGGGTTACAATTAGGCATTATCAAGACAACTAACATTTAGCTTGCATAATGGATAAGCTTTGCTTATTTTTAAAGACAAGTATCATCACTACTATTTGTAAAATAGGAGCAGTATCATAATCTGTAGGTTTTTATCAGGTTGATACTGCAAAATAAACTATGTATGGAATGTACCCAATTACACAATCTTCCAATCTTTATGTACTTAACCCAAACAACTTTATCATTGTGTTCATTGCTGTCTTCTTTTATGTGCTAGCCATATGCTGTATTGTGCCTACTAATTTTTGTTAAACTACCATTCAAGCTGTCATTGCAATCAATCTGAGCTACCTATGTGCTTTAATATACCTACAATTTTCTCTCATCTTTTATTTTTTTCTTGTTTTGTAACTGTTATCATTTTTTTATAAATTTTGCAAGTATTTACCTACTTAAAATTTTCTTAGATTAAGGACCTGCCCGAAACGCTGCGCGTACTAGTGGCTTTACAAGATTGTAATTACTATGCTATGTATCCTCAATCCCAATGTACCTTCTGTGTATATATATATATGCGAACAAGCCTGAATGGTCCCCAGGACATATGCAACTGAAAACTCACACCCCAGAAGTGACTCGAACCCATACTCCCAGAAGCAACGCAACTGGTATGTACAAGACGCCTTAATCCACTTGACCATCACGACCGGACAAAATGAGGTGATAGCCGAGGCTATATGAACCACCCCACCGCCGGCACTCGGATAGTTATCTTGGGCATAGCATTTTACCAAATCACCTCATTCTTTGGGGCAACACGTGAGGAACACAAATGCGAACAAGCCTGAATGGTCCCCAGGACATATGCAACTGAAAACTCACACCCCAGAAGTGACTCGAACCCATACTCCCAGAAGCAACGCAACTGGTATGTACAAGACGCCTTAATCCACTTGACCATCACGACCGGACAAAATGAGGTGATAGCCGAGGCTATATGAACCACCCCACCGCCGGCACTCAGATAGTTATCTTGGGCATAGCATTTTACCAAATCACCTCATTCTTTGGGGCAACACGTGAGGAACACAAATGCGAACAAGCCTGAATGGTCCCCAGGACATATGCAACTGAAAACTCACACCCCAGAAGTGACTCGAACCCATACTCCCAGAAGCAACGCAACTGGTATGTACAAGACGCCTTAATCCACTTGACCATCACGACCGGACAAAATGAGGTGATAGCCGAGGCTATATGAACCACCCCACCGCCGGCACTCGGATAGTTATCTTGGGCATAGCATTTTACCAAATCACCTCATTCTTTGGGGCAACACGTGAGGAACACAAATGCGAACAAGCCTGAATGGTCCCCAGGACATATGCAACTGAAAACTCACACCCCAGAAGTGACTCGAACCCATACTCCCAGAAGCAACGCAACTGGTATGTACAAGACGCCTTAATCCACTTGACCATCACGACCGGACAAAATGAGGTGATAGCCGAGGCTATATGAACCACCCCACCGCCGGCACTCAGATAGTTATCTTGGGCATAGCATTTTACCAAATCACCTCATTCTTTGGGGCAACACGTGAGGAACACAAATGCGAACAAGCCTGAATGGTCCCCAGGACATATGCAACTGAAAACTCACACCCCAGAAGTGACTCGAACCCATACTCCCAGAAGCAACGCAACTGGTATGTACAAGACGCCTTAATCCACTTGACCATCACGACCGGACAAAATGAGGTGATAGCCGAGGCTATATGAACCACCCCACCGCCGGCACTCGGATAGTTATCTTGGGCATAGCATTTTACCAAATCACCTCATTCTTTGGGGCAACACGTGAGGAACACAAATGCGAACAAGCCTGAATGGTCCCCAGGACATATGCAACTGAAAACTCACACCCCAGAAGTGACTCGAACCCATACTCCCAGAAGCAACGCAACTGGTATGTACAAGACGCCTTAATCCACTTGACCATCACGACCGGACAAAATGAGTTTTCAGTTGCATATGTCCTGGGGACCATTCAGGCTTGTTCGCATTTGTGTTCCTCACGTGTTGCCCCAAAGAATGAGGTGATTTGGTAAAATGCTATGCCCAAGATAACTATCCGAGTGCCGGCGGTGGGGTGGTTCATATAGCCTCGGCTATCACCTCATTTTGTCCGGTCGTGATGGTCAAGTGGATTAAGGCGTCTTGTACATACCAGTTGCGTTGCTTCTGGGAGTATGGGTTCGAGTCACTTCTGGGGTGTGAGTTTTCAGTTGCATATGTCCTGGGGACCATTCAGGCTTGTTCGCATTTGTGTTCCTCACGTGTTGCCCCAAAGAATGAGGTGATTTGGTAAAATGCTATGCCCAAGATAACTATCCGAGTGCCGGCGGTGGGGTGGTTCATATAGCCTCAGCTATCACCTCATTTTGTCCGGTCGTGATGGTCAAGTGGATTAAGGCGTCTTGTACATACCAGTTGCGTTGCTTCTGGGAGTATGGGTTCGAGTCACTTCTGGGGTGTGAGTTTTCAGTTGCATATGTCCTGGGGACCATTCAGGCTTGTTCGCATTTGTGTTCCTCACGTGTTGCCCCAAAGAATGAGGTGATTTGGTAAAATGCTATGCCCAAGATAACTATCCGAGTGCCGGCGGTGGGGTGGTTCATATAGCCTCGGCTATCACCTCATTTTATCCGGTCGTGATGGTCAAGTGGATTAAGGCGTCTTGTACATACCAGTTGCGTTGCTTCTGGGAGTATGGGTTCGAGTCACTTCTGGGGTGTGAGTTTTCAGTTGCATATGTCCTGGGGACCATTCAGGCTTGTTCGCATTTGTGTTCCTCACGTGTTGCCCCAAAGAATGAGGTGATTTGGTAAAATGCTATGCCCAAGATAACTATCCGAGTGCCGGCGGTGGGGTGGTTCATATAGCCTCGGCTATCACCTCATTTTGTCCGGTCTTGATGGTCAAGTGGATTAAGGCGTCTTGTACATACCAGTTGCGTTGCTTCTGGGAGTATGGGTTCGAGTCACTTCTGGGGTGTGAGTTTTCAGTTGCATATGTCCTGGGGACCATTCAGGCTTGTTCGCATTTGTGTTCCTCACGTGTTGCCCCAAAGAATGAGGTGATTTGGTAAAATGCTATGCCCAAGATAACTATCCGAGTGCCGGCGGTGGGGTGGTTCATATAGCCTCGGCTATCACCTCATTTTGTCCGGTCGTGATGGTCAAGTGGATTAAGGCGTCTTGTACATACCAGTTGCGTTGCTTCTGGGAGTATGGGTTCGAGTCACTTCTGGGGTGTGAGTTTTCAGTTGCATATGTCCTGGGGACCATTCAGGCTTGTTCGCATTTGTGTTCCTCACGTGTTGCCCCAAAGAATGAGGTGATTTGGTAAAATGCTATGCCCAAGATAACTATCCGAGTGCCGGCGGTGGGGTGGTTCATATAGCCTCGGCTATCGCCTCATTTTGTCCGGTCGTGATGGTCAAGTGGATTAAGGCGTCTTGTACATACCAGTTGCGTTGCTTCTGGGAGTATGGGTTCGAGTCACTTCTGGGGTGTGAGTTTTCAGTTGCATATGTCCTGGGGACCATTCAGGCTTGTTCGCATTTGTGTTCCTCACGTGTTGCCCCAAAGAATGAGGTGATTTGGTAAAATGCTATGCCCAAGATAACTATCAGAGTGCCGGCGGTGGGGTGGTTCATATAGCCTCGGCTATCACCTCATTTTGTCCGGTCGTGATGGTCAAGTGGATTAAGGCGTCTTGTACATACCAGTTGCGTTGCTTCTGGGAGTATGGGTTCGAGTCACTTCTGGGGTGTGAGTTTTCAGTTGCATATGTCCTGGGGACTATTCAGGCTTGTTCGCATTTGTGTTCCTCACGTGTTGCCCCAAAGAATGAGGTGATTTGGTAAAATGCTATGCCCAAGATAACTATCCGAGTGCCGGCGGTGGGGTGGTTCATATAGCCTCGGCTATCACCTCATTTTGTCCGGTCGTGATGGTCAAGTGGATTAAGGCGTCTTGTACATACCAGTTGCGTTGCTTCTGGGAGTATGGGTTCGAGTCACTTCTGGGGTGTGAGTTTTCAGTTGCATATGTCCTGGGGACCATTCAGGCTTGTTCGCATTTGTGTTCCTCACGTGTTGCCCCAAAGAATGAGGTGATTTGGTAAAATGCTATGCCCAAGATAACTATCCGAGTGCCGGCGGTGGGGTGGTTCATATAGCCTTGGCTATCACCTCATTTTGTCCGGTCGTGATGGTCAAGTGGATTAAGGCGTCTTGTACATACCAGTTGCGTTGCTTCTGGGAGTATGGGTTCGAGTCACTTCTGGGGTGTGAGTTTTCAGTTATATATATATATATATATATATATATATATATATATATATATATATATATATATATATAATATATATATATATATATGTCGTACCTAGTAGCCAGAACGCACTTCTCAGCCTACTATGCAAGGCCCGATTTGCCTAATAAGCCAAGTTTTCATGAATTATTTGTTTTTCGACTACCTAACCTACCTAACCTAACCTAACCTAACTTTTTCGGCTACCTAACCAAACCTAACCTATGAAGATAGGTTAGGTTAGGTTAGGTAGGGTTGGTTAGGTTCGGTCATATATCTACGTTAATTTTAACTCCAATAAAAAAAAATTGACCTCATACATAATGAAATGGGTAGCTTTATCATTTCATAAGAAAAAAATTAGAAAAAATATATTAATTCAGGAAAACTTGGCTTATTAGGCAAATCGGGCCTTGAATAGTAGGCCAAAAAGTGAGTTCTGGCTACTAGGTACGACATATATATATATATATATTATATATATATATATATATATATATATATATATATATATATATATATATATATTATATATATATATGTATATATATATATATATATATATATATATATATATATATATATATATATATATATATATAAATAAATAAATAAATGTATTATGCAAGAAACTAAACTGTAATTACATTAAATTGAGTTTTAGTTTACTTACAGTAAAAAAAATTTCTTCTTTTATTAGTGTCCCTGGCTCAAAAAAAAAGAAGGCAGTAGAAGATGTGGAGCTTCAGAAGAGATCCAGAGAGAAGCAACAACATACCATTCAAGAAATGTTGCATTATCTCACATATTACAAGAAGAAGAGAGAGATTTTAACCAAACATACTAAAGAGTTATGTGGAATTTTCCCTTCATATCTAAGCAAGGTAAGCTAACAGCTTAAATTAAATGTGTGTTGCAATTCAGTTCATAAACATTTATCCAGCAGAACTTTAGACTTATATATTCTAATTTTATACTTCATGTCTTGCTATTTATGGCTTTGACAGGTAGACAATTCCATGGTTTTAATAAACTGGTGTCTTTTACATGTGAACTTTTATCCAAAATTTTCATTATTTATATATTCTAATTTCTTTAGTATTTTTAGACAAATTTGTAAATGTCTTAAATCCCATTAAATATTGTATATATTACAGGATCCTAACAAGTACACTATTGAAGAGAAGCACTTATCACCCAAAAATAATAGTGGAATCCTGGCTCTTATGAAGCAAGGGCAAAAGTTGTGTACTGACAAGCTGATTACTACTGGCCTCCATTGTCTTGCCTGCACTTTGTTTCCCATCAATCATATCACTCATTCTTACAGGTGTGAGACAGAGAGGGACAAGATCATCCAAGAGGAACAACACCTGAAGGTTGATCCACACCTGAAGGTAGCACCACACCTGAAGGCAGCACCACACTTGAAGGCAGGTCCACACCTGAAGGCAGCACCACACCTGAAGGCAGCACCACACCTGAAGGCAGCACCACACCTGAAGGCAGCACCACACCCTCCACTTTTGCAGTTTTGCCCCATTTGCCAGCAACATTTGGCTGCTTTAATTAATAATTAATTAATTCTCTCCACAAACAGGACCAAAACTTGCTCCAAGCGAAATCACAGTTTCGGGCGATCGAGCGGCAACACGGAAAAGTGTATACTCTTTTCACTGTGCTGACCTTAATTTTCGATGTACATATTTCATTTTTGTATCAATGTGTTCGCAATAGAATGTTCTAGAAGAACATATGTATAAAATGTCACCAAACTGTGATTTAAACCACTACCAATAAAGAAACTAAGTGGATCACTAGCCGTGAGCTCCAAACAGCGACGAGATGTTTCCATTCTTTTCAGGGTTGTCAACTCCACATTTGTTCAACAGCGTTAAATTTGGTATCTTGAGATCGCAATAAAATTTCCTACACGGACATATGCATATAAATGTAGAATCATGATCGCGGCCCACTCGCAAGAATATGGGAAGTGGGCGAAGTGTTACCCGTTACAGCACCTCGGCGATCTACAATAGTCTTACCACAAAGATACAAGACAATACCATTCTCCCAAACAGGCGATGTGGCTTTTAAAAAAAACGTAAATTTTATGGTAAACATGTTCATACTATCCCCAAGTCGATCGGATATGAATTGAATTTTATAGAAATATTTGTTCGTCAGACAAAAAAATATGTCTACTCGGGCAGTTTCAAGTGACCCCCGGCGGACACGATCTTGTGTCCGCGGGGGAGTAAAGTGTTTATTAATAAAAACAAAATCGCCTTTCATTGCTTCACTCAGCCTGACCAAAAGAAAAAAAGACATTTTAACAATTTATTTATTTAAGTAAAATACTTTTCTATGTTTAGCGTGACTTTGTTGGTTGACATCCACAAGTGGATTTTTTTAAGCATGTTAGAGACATTAGGCAGATCATTGATGTATATACGAAATAGGAGACGTCCTAGGATGCTGCCCTGCGGCACCCTTACGGTACAGTGGGAGAGGATGTATTATTGATGGCTACATAATGGCGTCTGTCAGTATGATAGGTTTGGATACATTTAGGGGTACAAAATCAGATACAGCTCAGGGTAAGGCCACGGATTCTATAATGGTGGATTTTAATTAAGAGGTAGTTATGGTATCAAAAGCCTTTCTCTGGTCAATGAAGAGTCCAATCGGAAACTCACTTTTGTCAAGGGCTGAGTAAGGGTTGCACCACCCACAGCAAAGCTATGGGTGGTGCAAGGGCATGGGAGGTACTCTTGAATACCATGATGGTATTTCACTAATGTTCCCAACTTTGGTTTTTAGTCCAAAGTTTGGACTTAGTTTAGTTTGGTCTTAATAATGGTGAAGGAGGCATATCGCCTATGCACCATTAACCTAAATACAGAGTAAGTAAAAATTTAATTTTAAGTAATTACCCACTTAAATTGGAAATTTATAACTCCAAAAATTTATATATACACTAAAGCGTTCTGAAGAATAATGGAAACAAACCCAAGTATCAGTTGGGTTAACCAATGTATCGCGTTTTCAAAATGGTCACCCCATGTTGGAATAGACGAACGCTGAAATAATATCGTTGAAAACATCTTGATAACTTATTAAATCAAAATTATTAGTCAGAATAAAGGCAGAAATGGAAGCTATATGTAAGATATCTACCAGACAAATATCTTAAGTAACACCGAAGATATTTGATCGATCGACGGAGCTACTCTCTCTCTCTCTCTCACATCAATGTTTATTTCACGTAAATTCGTTAATAAACAAAAATGTTTTATATGTCTTAAGAAAGACAGAAACATAAGCTTCATTTTAAATACTTTACCATAGACATATTTATAGCCCAAGTGAAACTACATATGTTTACAATTACCTAGGTATCAGTATCTAGCCAGGCAGGGATCACAGGCTGCACAATACTGATAAATTATGTAATTCACAGAGATGGTCCAGCTAAGGATGGATAACTTAGGCACTCTGCAGGGGGTGCCTAAGTTATCCATCAATGGATAACTAGGCACCCCGCAGGGAGATGTCCTCAGTCCTACCTTATTTAATATCTTAATAAACACGCTCCTGTTGATCGTGTTACTGAAATTAACTGTTAAATTGGTATAAAAATGCTTAGGCTAACTCATCCTAACCCTTGCACAGAAGCCCTCCAAAATTAATTTATTGAAGGTCAGCATTGTTCCAAATGGATAACAAACTGGAACTGAACTCAAAATGTATCAGCTTTATAATTTGTACCAAGAGAAACAACAACGACACTTTCCTGCACCGTGGGAGATTAACCCTTTCCAATTTTAATCCCTCCCTTTCAGATTCAGATTCAGATTCAGATTCAGATGTTTATTCAGGTAAGGTATATACATACAAGTGATGTTACATTAATGGAATGATATATAGATAGAGCTAGTACATACACTGCCTAAAGCCACTATTACGCAATGCGTTTCGGGCAAGAAAAACATTAATATTTAGAACTTAATACTAATTGAGCATAAAGAATAAAAAGTGTTGAGAACAAATACAAATAAAGATAAAAAAAAAGGGGGAACATGACTGAAAAAGCAGCACAAATACAATAGGTTGACAAACAGTGTTGATTAAGAAAATAACAGACATGGGTTGACAATAGAGGAGTAAGGTAGATTACAGGGAATTTATTAGGTAGTGTTTAGTTTTTATCTTAAACTGGTTGAGAGAGGTACAGTCTTTAACATGGTTGGGAAGGTCATTCCACATTCTGGGCCCCTTGATTTGCAGAGCATTTCTAGTTAGATTAAGACGTACTCTAGGAATATCAAAACTGTATTTATTTCTGGTGTGGTGCTCATGGGTTCTGTTACAACCTTCTATGAAGCTTTTAAGATCAGGATTGGCATTATAGTTTAGCGTTTTATATATGTATAATAGACATGAGAGAATGTGCAGTGACTTAATATCTAACATATTCAGAGATTTGAGTAGGGGTACCGAGTGATGTCTGGGGCCAGAGTTGGATATTGTTCTAATAGCAGCTTTGTGTTGGGTAATTAGAGGACGTAAGTGATTTTGGGTAGTAGAACCCCAAGCACAAATACCATAGTTGAGATAAGGATAGATAAGGGAGTAATAGAGAGTCACCAGGGCAGGGCGTGGTACATAATATCTGATCTTAGAAAGAATGCCCACAGTTTTTGAAACTTTTTTTGATATATTTAGAATGTGTCCCTGGAAATTCAGCTTGTGGTCAATGAGAATGCCAAGGAATTTGCCATCTAATTTGTTACAAATTTGGGTATTGTTTATTTTGAGATTTATATGACTAGAGGATTTATTGCCAAACAGAATATAGAAAGTTTTGTCAATGTTAAGGGTGAGTTTGTTGGCAGTTAGCCAAAGATGGACTTTATTTAGCTCAGTATTTACTGTGGCATTTAGAGCAAGAGGGTCAGGACTGGAGTAAATGAAGGTTGTGTCGTCAGCAAATAGAATTGGTTTGAGGTGTTGGGAGGCATTTGGAAGGTCATTAATGTAGATGAGAAAGAGGAGAGGGCCAAGTATGCTGCCCTGAGGAACACCAATGTTGATGGGTAGGGTGGGACAAATTGTATTATTCACAGAAACATATTGGAGCCTGTCAGTAAGGTAGGACTCGAGGTATGGTAGGGAGTGTCCTCTGACTCCATAATGATGTAATTTAAGAAGAAGGTTATGGTGGTTGACAGTATCAAAAGCTTTACGCAGGTCCACAAATAACCCAACAGGGAACTCCTTTTCATCAAGAGCTGTATGAATCGAGTTAAGCATACTAATAAGTGCATCGTTAGTGCTTTTTTGGGGTCTGAAGCCATATTGGCAAGGGCTAAGTATATTGAGTTTGGCTAGATATGAGTAAAGCTGCTTATATATAAGTTTTTCAAAAAATTTTGACAAGTTTGGCAGGATTGATATAGGTCTGTAGTTGTTAACATCTGAGGGGTCACCACATTTGTGGACAGGCGTTACTCTCGCTTTTTTTAGAATATCTGGAAAGGTTTGGAGTTCAAGTGACTTGTTGAAGAGCAAAGCAATAGCAGGGGCTAAAGATCTGGAGGCTTTTTTGTAAATTAAAGTTGGTATCTCCTCAAGGGCACCAGACTTGGTTTTAAGGGAAAGGATTATCTCATTGACATCAGTGGAGTTAATAGGCTTTAGGTACAGAGACTGTGGATAGTTACCTGTAAGATAGTCCTTAATGTCAGTACTGGAAGATGGAATATCATTTGCAAGGGATGAACCAATGGAAGAGAAGAACCTATTGAACTCAATAGCAGAATCAGAGGCTGAAAGCTGACCATCGTTATTAGACAGGAGAGTCGGTTTGTTATTTAAAGATTTCTTTGATCCCAATATTTGTGAAATTGTGCTCCAAGTTTGTTTAATGTTGCTCTTTATTTGAGTAAATTGAGTAAAATAAAATTTTAAATTTGAGTAATAAATTATTTCCACCCAAGAAGCAAATTAGAGGGCAGCCCAAGCTTCGTCTTGAGGCAAAGATCAATGCCTTAAGCCATATTTATGCTCTGTCCACAGAGCATTCTCTCTCTCAAATCATATACACTGATGGTTCCCTACACCGCACCACGGGTGCAGTTGTTCTGACAATGGGCGATGGCTTGTACTTTGAGTGAGGAGTCCGTATAAACAACTGGGGCCTCTACCCTTCAGACCGAACTATTTACCTTGTTTCTTGCACTGAAATGTGTACAAGTCTCCAAACTTGATACATTAATTGTACGTGACTCCTTATCATCCTTAATTGCTCTCAACTCTTTAACACATAACTGTAACATGCTCGTGTCCGAAGCTAGACAAAATTATTAAGGATTGTAACAGAGTCCATTTCATGTGGTCTCCATCTCATGTTGGCCTCCGAATGCATGATAGAGCTGATAAGTTAGCCAAAGAATCTGCCTTTAAAGGAGCCGTTGAGTATAACCTTGGATTGTCAATGAGCAATCTGAGAGCAGCAGTACACCGAGAACTTCAACAAGATCTTGTAGATCTGAGGCAAAGTGAAATTGACACCAGTAATTCCATCTATCATCATACTATCATGCAAGAGGAGCCACACATCTATGTTTCATCCAATAAAGTCACACCTTACCTGATATCCTTAAAACTGCCTTAAAACTGCTAACTGCCAACAAGCTCACCCTTAACATTGACAAAACTTTCTATATTCTGTTTGGCAATAAATCCTTTAATCAAATAAATCTCAAAATAAACAATACCCAAATTTGTAACAAATTAGAAGGCAAATTCCTTGGCATTCTCATTGACCACAAGCTGAATTTCCAGGGACACATTCTAAATATATCAAAAAAAGTTTCAAAAACTGTGGGCATTGTTTCTAAGATCAGATATTATGTACCACGCCCTGCCCTGGTGACTCTCTATTACTCCCTTATCTATCAATATCTCAACTATGGTATTTGTGCTTGGGGCTCTACTACCCAAAATCACTTACGTCCTCTAATTACTCAACACAAAGCTGCTATTAGGAAAATATCCAACTCTGGCCCCAGACATCACTCGGTACCCCTACTCAAATCTCTGAATATGTTAGACATTAAGTCACTGCACATTCTCTCATGTGTATTATACATATTGTGACGATAATCTCTTTCAAGAGATTGAGCCTGCTCTTCCCTCCAAAGTACGTCACCTCAACAGATAATATAGAAGATATATCCAACAAGTATCTCCAAAACGTTTTGCCCAGAGAGCAAAACGTATCCAGCACCGGCGCACCTGCTCGCCCCCCCACCGTTAACCGGCAAACTGCTTGTCCATCGCCTGCCTGTCGCTGATTGGCTGGTGCCCAGTCGCACCTGCCCCACCACCCTCCACCACGAGTTGATGTCTGGGCTACAGCGACCCAGAGAAGGCAGAATATCTCAGTGCTCCACACAGTTGACACGTCTCATTGGTAGACTAAGCCTTGGCTTACGTGTACTAAGGGAGGTGGCAGCTCGAAGCCAATATTCCTGCACTATTATTTACTTTGCTATTATTCACTTGTCTTAACGTAACTTTTCATTTGCCAGTGATTATTCTTATTATTTTGTTTGTTGATTTGTCTGTTACATTTTATACTCAATTTTATTCATGTCTTGCTTTTCTAACGTAATTTAAATTTCATTGTTAAATTTACTTGTGTTTTGTGTGTCTTCCCATTACCTTACCACAGACGAAAGTTCCAGCTTTTCTCCTTTTTTTTCTTTATGTGACGAGGCCATATGCCCCTAGCTTTTGAAACAGCCGAACACCAACGCGTTACCGTCACAATATATAAAACGCTGAACTGTAATGCCAATCCTGATCTCAAAAGCTTCATAGAAGGTTGTAACAGAACCCATGAGCACTGCACCAGAAATAAATACAGTTTGGATATTCCTAGAGTACGACTTAATCAAACTAGAAATGCTCTACAAATCAAGGGGCCCAGAATGTGGAATGACCTTCCCAACCATGTTAAAGACTGTACCTCTCTCAACCAGTTTAAGATAAAAACTAAACACTACCTAATAAATTCCCTGTAACCTACCTTACCCCTCTATTGTCAACCCATGTCTGTTATTTTTTTAATTAACACTGTTTGTCAACCTATTGTATTTGTGCTGCTTTTCAGTCATGTTCCCCCTTTTTTTTTTTTTTTTTTATCTTTATTTGTATTTGTTCTCAACACATTTTATTCTTTATGCTCAATTAGTATTAAGTTCTAGATATTAAAGTTCTTCCTGCCCGAAACGCATTGCGTAATAGTGGCTTTAGGCATTGTATGTACTATAGCTCTATCATTATATTGATCCATTATTGTAACATCACTTGTATGTATGTACCTTACCTGAATAAACATATTTATTATTATTTATTTAAAAAAGCTAGAGTAACGCCAGTCCATAAAGGAGGCAACCCGGCGGATATAAACAACTATAGACCAATATCAAATCTACCCATTCTATCAAAAATATTTGAAAAGATTATTTACAATCAGCTCTATTCCTACCTCGTAAAATTCGACATACTCAGCCCCTGCCAGTTTGGCTTTCGGTCCCAAAAGAGCACCAATGATGCAATCATTAGTCTCCTTGACATAATCTACTCAGCCCTTGACAAAAATGAGTTTCCGATTGGACTCTTCAGTGACCTAAGAAAAGCCTTTGATACTGTTAATCACAACTACCTCTTACTTAAACTCCAGCATTATGGAATCCGAGGCCTTGCCCTTGAATACATCCGATCCTATCTTAGTGACAGACACCAATATGTAACCATCAATGGCACAACTTCTTCCACTCTACCAATTACCGTTGGAGTGCCACAGGGCAGCACCTTAGGACCTCTTCTATTTCTTATATATATAAACGATCTGCCTAATGTCTCTAATATTCTCAAACCTATATTGTTTGCTGACGATACTACCCTTATCTACTCAAACCTCAACCCACATACACTAAATAATGTTGTAAATAATGAATTAAAAAAAGTCCACTTATGGATGTCAACGAACAAACTAACATTAAACATCGAAAAGACTTACTACGTCTTATTTGGAAGCAAATCATCAAATGAAATTCAGCTACAGATAGACAACATTAACATCAGTAATAAAAATGATGGCAAGTTTCTTGGCATATTCCTAGACAAGAGACTCAACTTCAGCACCCACATTCAACACATAACTAAGAAAGTCTCTAAGACAGTTGGTATACTCTCCAAAATCAGATATTATGTTCCTAACTCTGCTCTCCTCTCACTATATTATGCACTAATCTACCCCTATCTTAATTATGGTATCTGTGCATGGGGGTCTACCACTGCAAACCACCTTAAGCCCATCATCACACAGCAAAAATCTGCTATCAGAATAATAACTAACTCTGCTTTCAGACAACACTCAGCTCCCTTGTTTAAATCCCTAAACTTGCTAAATATTAACTCCCTCCACACATTCTCTTGTGTCAACTACATTTACAAAACCCTGTTCTTAAATGCAAACCATGCTCTGAAACTCTCCCTGGACAGATTCAGATTCAGATTCAGATGTTTATTCAGGTAAGGTATATACATACAAGTGATGTTACATTAATGGATTGATATATAGATAGAGCTAGTACATACACTGCCTAAAGCCACTATTACGCAATGCGTTTCGGGCAAGAAAAACATTAATATCTAGAACTTAATACTAATTGAGCATAAAGAATAAAAAGTGTTGAGAACAAATACAAATAAAGATAAAAAAAAAGGGGGAACATGACTGAAAAAGCAGCACAAATACAATAGGTTGACAAACAGTGTTGATTAAGAAAATAACAGACATGGGTTGACAATAGAGGAGTGAGGTAGATTACAGGGAATTTATTAGGTAGTGTTTAGTTTTTATCTTAAACTGGTTGAGAGAGGTACAGTCTTTAACATGGTTGGGAAGGTCATTCCACATTCTGGGCCCCTTGATTTGCAGAGCATTTCTAGTTAGATTAAGACGTACTCTAGGAGTATCAAAACTGTATTTATTTCTGGTGTGGTGCTCATGGGTTCTGTTACAACCTTCTATGAAGCTTTTAAGATCAGGATCAGATGTAATAGGACCCATTATCACCACACCAGAAATAAATATCTCTTTGATATCCCCAGGGTCAAACTTAATCTGTGTAAACACTCTATGCAAATTAAGGGACCTAGTCTATGGAACTCACTCCCTAGTGAGTTGAAAAACTGTAAAACTTTTGCCTTATTTAAAAGCAAAACCAAAAAGTACCTAACTTCATCTTCTTAGTTTCCTACACTGAGCTTTAAATTTGCTCTGTACCTAGTGTTACCCAATCTCCTAATTTTATGTAATATCAAACAATCTTAGCCTTTATAATACCCACTGTCCTATGCTTACAAAACAAGTCACAACCAAAAGGCTTAACAATCCCTGGCTTACAAAGGGAATTCAGATTCAGATTCAGATTCAGATTCAGATGTTTATTCAGGTAAGGTATATACATACAAGTGATGTTACATTAATGGATTGATATATAGATAGAGCTAGTACATACAATGCCTAAAGCCACTATTACGCAATGCGTTTCGGGCAAGAAAAACATTAATATCTAGAACTTAATACTAATTGAGCATAAAGAATAAAAAGTGTTGAGAACAAATACAAATAAAGATAAAAAAAAAAAAAAAAAAAGGGGGAACATGACTGAAAAAGCAGCACAAATACAATAGGTTGACAGTGTTGATTAAAAAAAAGAAAATAACGGACATGGGTTGACAATAGAGGAGTGAGGTAGGTTACAGGGAATTTATTAGGTAGTGTTTAGTTTTTATCTTAAACTGGTTGAGAGAGGTACTGTCTTTAACATGGTTGGGAAGGTCATTCCACATTCTGGGCCCCTTGATTTGTAGAGCATTTCTGGTTTGATTAAGTCGTACTCTAGGAATATCAAAACTGTATTTATTTCTGGTGTGGTGCTCATGGGTTCTGTTACAACCTTCTATGAAGCTTTTGAGATCAGGATTGGCATTACAATTTAGCGTTTTGTATATGTATAGTACACATGAGAGAATGTGCAGTGACTTAATGTCTAACATATTCAGGGATTTGAATAGGGGTACCGAGTGATGTCTGGGGCCAGAATTGGATATTGTCCTAATAGCAGCTTTGTGTTGAGTAATTAGAGGACGTAAATGATTTTGGGTAGTAGAGCCCCAAGCACAAATACCATAGTTGAGATATGGATAGATAAGGGAGTAATAGAGAGTCACCAGGGCAGGGCGTGGTACATAATATCTGATCTTAGAAAGAATGCCCACAGTTTTTGAAACTTTTTTAGATATGTTTAGAATGTGTCCCTGGAAATTCAGCTTGTGGTCAATGAGAATGCCAAGGAATTTGCCATCTAATTTGTTACAAATTTGGGTATTGTTTATTTTGAGATTTATTTGATTAGAGGATTTATTGCCAAACAGAATATAGAAAGTTTTGTCAATGTTAAGGGTGAGTTTGTTGGCAGTTAGCCACAGATGGACTTTATTTAGCTCAGTATTTACTGTGGCATTTAGAGCAATTCTTAAATCTATTAATAAAAAACATGACCTTGAGAAGAAGTATAGGTTAGGAATTGTCTCCAAAGAATTCTCAAAGAATTACTCATTATTGCTATCTAAGATAATTAGACGAGCCAAAACTAAATACTACGAAGATAAATTTACCCAAATAAAGAGCAACATTAAACAAACTTGGAGAACAATTTCACAAATATTGGGATCAAAGAAGTCTTTAAATAACAAACCGACTCTCCTGTCTAATAACGATGGTCAGCTTTCAGCCTCTGATTCTGCTATTGAGTTCAATAGGTTCTTCTCTTCCATTGGTTCATCCCTTGCTAATGATATTCTATCTTCCAGTACTGACATTAAGGACTATCTTACAGGGAACTATCCCCAGTCTCTGTACCTAAAGCCTATTAATTCCACTGACGTCAATGAGATAATCCTTTCCCTTAAAACCAAGTCTAGTGCCCTTGAGGAGATACCAACTTTAATCTACAAAAAAGCCTCCAGATCTTTAGCCCCTGCTATTGCTTTGCTCTTCAACAAGTCACTTGAACTCCAAACCTTTCCAGATATTCTAAAAAAAGCGAGAGTAACGCCTGTCCACAAATGTGGTGATCTCACAGATGTTAACAACTACAGACCTATATCAATCCTGCCAAACTTGTCAAAAATTTTTGAAAAACTAATCTATAAGCAGCTTTACTCATATCTAGCCAAACTCAATATACTTAGCCCTTGCCAATATGGCTTCAGGCCCAAAAAAAGCACTAACGATGCACTTATTAGTATGCTTAACTCGATTCATACAGCTCTTGATAAAAATGAGTTCCCTGTTGGGTTATTTGTGGACCTGCGTAAAGCTTTCGATACTGTCAACCACCAAAACCTTCTTCTTAAATTACATCATTATGGTGTCAGAGGACACTCCCTACAATACCTCAAATCCTACCTTACTGACAGGCTCCAATGTTTTTCTGTGAATAATACAATTTCTCCCACCCTACCCATCAACATTGGTGTTCCCCAGGGCAGCATACTTGGCCCTCTCCTCTTTCTCATCTACATTAATGACCTTCCAAATGCCTCCCAACACCTCAAACCAATTCTATTTGCTGACGACACAACCTTCATTTACTCCAGTCCTGATCCCCTTGCTCTAAATGCCACAGTAAATACTGAGCTAAATAAAGTCCATCTGTGGCTAACTGCCAACAAACTCACCCTTAACATTGACAAAACTTTCTATATTCTGTTTGGCAATAAATCCTCTAATCAAATAAATCTCAAAATAAACAATACCCAAATTTGTAACAAATTAGATGGCAAATTCCTTGGCATTCTCATTGACCGCAAGCTGAATTTCCAGGGACACATTCTAAACATATCAAAAAAGTTTCAAAAACTGTGGGCATTCTTTCTAAGATCACATATTATTTATTTATTTATTTATGCATATACAAGAATGTACATAAGGAATGTGAGGATACAAATATAGTAATTACAGTCTTGTAAAGCCACTAGCACGCGCAGCGTTTCGGGCAGGTCCTTAATCTAAGAAAATTTTAAGGAGGTAAATACTTGCAAAATTTATTGACAAAAAAATGATAACAGATTACATGGAATGAAAAAAAAAGAAGATGAGAGAAAATTATAGGACAGTATATTAAAGCACATAGGTAGCTATGATTGATTGCAATGACAGCTTAAAATGGTAGTTGACAACAAATTGGTAGGCACAATACAGCAGAAACAATATAAGATTGATTGCAATGACAGCTTGAATGGTAGTTGACAAAAATTGGTAGTCACAATACAGCATATGGCTAGCACATAAAAGAAGACAGCAATGAACACAATGATAAGGTTGTTTGATATTACATAAAAATTAGGAGATTGGGTAACACTAGGTACAGAGCAAATTTAAAGCTCAGTGTAGGAAACTAAATAGATGAAGTTAGGTACTTTTTGGTTTTGCTTTTAAATAAGGCAAAAGTTTTACAGTTTTTCAATTCACTAGGGAGTGAGTTCCATAGACTAGGTCCCTTAATTTGCATAGAGTGTTTACACAGATTAAGTTTGACCCTGGGGATATCAAAGAGATATTTATTTCTGGTGTGGTGATAATGGGTCCTATTACATCTGTCCAGGGAGAGTTTCAGAGCATGGTTTGCATTTAAGAACAGGGTTTTGTAAATGTAGTTGACACAAGAGAATGTGTGGAGGGAGTTAATATTTAGCAAGTTTAGGGATTTAAACAAGGGAGCTGAGTGTTGTCTGAAAGCAGAGTTAGTTATTATTCTGATAGCAGATTTTTGCTGTGTGATGATGGGCTTAAGGTGGTTTGCAGTGGTAGACCCCCATGCTCAGATACCATAATTAAGATAGGGGTAGATTAGTGCATAATATAGTGAGAGGAGAGCAGAGTTAGGAACATAATATCTGATTTTGGAGAGTATACCAACTGTCTTAGAGACTTTCTTAGTTATGTGTTGAATGTGGGTGCTGAAGTTGAGTCTCTTGTCTAGGAATAGGCCAAGAAACTTGCCATCATTTTTATTACTGATGTTAATGTTGTCTATCTGTAGCTGAATTGCATTTGATGATTTGCTTCCAAATAAGATGTAGTAAGTCTTTTCGATGTTTAATGTTAGTTTGTTCGTTGACATCCATAAGTGGACTTTTTTTAATTCATTATTCACAACATTATTTAGTGTATGTGGGTTGAGGTTTGAGTAGATAAGGGTAGTATCGTCAGCAAACAATATAGGTTTGAGAATATTAGAGACATTAGGCAGATCGTTTATATATATAAGAAATAGAAGAGGTCCTAAGATGCTGCCCTGTGGCACTCCAACGGTAATTGGTAGAGTGGAAGAAGTTGTATTATTGATGGTTACATATTGGTGTCTGTCACTAAGATTATGTACCACGCCCTGCCCTGGTGACTCTCTATTACTCCCTTATCTATCCATATCTCAACTATGGTATTTGTGCTTGGGGCTCTACTACCCAAAATCACTTACGTCCTCTAATTACTCAACACAAAGCTGCTATTAGGACAATATCCAATTCTGGCCCCAGACATCACTCGGTACCCCTACTCAAATCTCTGAATATGTTAGACATTAAGTCACTGCACATTCTCTCATGTGTATTATACATATATAAAACGCTAAACTATAATGCCAATCCTGATCTCAAAAGCTTCATAGAAGGTTGTAACAGAACCCATGAGCACCACACCAGAAATAAATACAGTTTTGATATTCCTAGAGTACGACTTAATCAAACCAGAAATGCTCTACAAATCAAGGGGCACAGAATGTGGAATGACCTTCCCAACCATGTTAAAGACTGTACCTCTCTCAACCAGTTTAAGTTAAAAACGAAGCTATACCTAATAAATTCCCTGTAACCTACCTTACCCCTCTGTTGTCAACCCATGTATGATTTATTTTTTTTTTTCAAATCAACGCTGTTTGAATGTAATTTTCTGTAATAATTTGTAATTGTATTTGTGCTGCTTTTTCAACAATGTTCCCCCCTCTTTTACCTCTATTTTTATTTTTACTCAACACATTTTATTCTTTTTACCCATTAGTTTTAAGCTTTAGTCATTAGTGTTTTTTCCTGCCCGAAACGCTTTGCGTAATAGTGGCTTTAGGCATTGTATGTACTAGCTCTATCTATAAAGCCAACAAACTTTGTAAAATCTCTTTATGTATGTACCTTTACCTAAATAAAAATTATTATTATTATTATTATTAAAATAACCTTATCATTGTGTTCATTGCTGTCTTCTTTTCTGTGCTAGCCATATGCTATATTGTGACTACCAATTTTTGTCAACTACCATTCAAGCTGTCATTGCAATCAATCTTATATTGTTTCTGCTGTATTGTGCCTACCAATTTGTTGTCAACTACCATTTTAAGCTGTCATTGCAATCAATCTTAGCTACCTATGTGCTTTAATATACTGTACCTACAATTTTCTCTCATCTTCTTTTTTTTTCATTTCATGTAATCTGTTATCATTTTTTTGTCTATAAATTTTGCAAGTATTTACCTCCTTAAAATTTTCTTAGATTAAGGACCTGCCCGAAACGCTGTGCGTGCTAGTGGCTTTACAAGACTGTAATTACCGTATTTGTATCCTCACATTCCCTATGTACATTCTTGTATATGCATAAATAAATAAATAAATAAATAAGAATAGAACAACCTACCATGAACACCCAAATCACGGAACTATTTACTCTACCCACCATGAGTGTAAGCACAAGACCAGAACATAACTTTCCCAGCAAACACAGAACGTTTGTGAACGTTTTTAAATGGTGCCACAAAGGTAATACTCTAACATTTGACATAAATACGTATTTTTGACGTTCTTAAAACCACTAGATATAACTAAAAACATGTATTCTTGAGACACAGTTTTTTAAGATTTATGTAAAAATTTATAAATAGTAGTGAATGCTATGGAATTATAATGTTTTCATGCTTTATATATAAAAATAAACAATTTTCGGTCAACATTTCGTTTTTTTTGTTTACTTTATGTAAACCTATCCAATTTACGTTCTTATAACATAAATATAACATTTATATGTCGTCAATATGACGTTATTTCCACGACATCGTTACGTTATTATAATGTTATATTAACGTATAATTCCGGTATAAAAAAGCTGAAATATATTGAGCTTTATATTTTAAACCTTGTAAAATTGTCGTAAAACTTGGAATAAGACACTAAGCATGCTTTATTTATGAAAATATAGAAACACATCAACAAAAACATAAACCACATGTCACCTAGCTATAATTCTTTGTCTTTCTAGAGAATGTAATTTAAGCTTTGACAATCTTTCTTCATATGACAGGTTTCTATTTTGGGGTATTAACTTTGTTATCCTCCGCTGGACGCATTCTAGTAAATTTATAACCATGATGTGGATATACTGTGACCAAAAGTGAAGTGCATATATATCTAAATGGAGCCTACCCAGAGCAAGATATATCTGAAGAACAATGAACCGATATCTTAATTATTACTAATGTTTCAATACATAAATCCCAGTGTTCTGTTTGCCTTATTACGAACATTTATTCATTGATTTTTGTTTGTTTTAAATTCTTACTAATCATAACTCCCAGATCCCTTTCATAATTCGACTTCATAATCTCAGCACCATGCATGCATCTAGCTTATATCTTGTAACTCGATCTATCGTCATTACCTATCCTTTAAACCTTACATCTGTCAGTATTAAACGGCATCCGCCAATCTTTTGACCATATTTCAGTACCCAATTTAGATCGTTTGATCGATCAATTTAGACCTCCTTGTATCATGTATCATCATACATGATGATAAAATGATACACACTACTGGGTATGTTGATGATATAATGATACACACTACTTGTTATGCTAACATGCAGAACACTCTTAACTCTGTATTAGTCTCATGTCAGGACTTAGGTTTAGTCATATCTCAGCAGAGGAAACAAAGATACTAAACGGGTGTCCACCCAGGCAGGGAGGAGCTGTTCACAAGATGCAATTGTATGATGGCTCCCAGCTTGACTATGTTAACAGATTCAAATACCTTAAAACTTGCCTTGTATTGTCCTTTTGTATTCAAACTCTGTCGTCAGTATAAAGAGAGGCTCCATAAGCCCTCTTGGAGATGTTGCAGGTTATCACGCAGGCTATGGTGCCAATGTTACAATTGTCAAAATGATGTACCTTGCATACATCAGATCTTTAGTGGATTATGCTGCACCTCTGCTTGCCTTGATGACTGAAAGAAAGCTTAAAGGGCTTGAAAACTTGCAGAACGAAGCCTTAAAGATAATCTTTGGATGCCCCTCGTACCACAAAGATACTTAACATGAGGAAGGAACTTAATATTCCGAGCGTTGTTTATCGTGTTACTGAAATTAACTATCAAATTGGTATAAAAATGCTAAGGCTAGCTCATCCTAACTCTTGCACAGAAGCCTTCCAGAATGTCTTTATTGAAGGTCAACATTGTTTCATGTGGCACTGTATCAAAAGCTTTGCTAAAGTCAAGGTACACAACATCACAATCCTTACCACTATCAACTGCCTCAACTATGCTGGAATAAAAAGAGAGCAAATTTGTTAAACATGAACGGCCATGTGTAAAACCATGTGTTGCGACTTAACCCCATTGATTCTAAATCTTTGATTCCTTTGGTATAGCCATGCCCTAATTCAGCTTAATATAGAATCCACAATATAGTGAGCCTCTATCTTTTAATCAGTCTTTTATGTGGCACTGTATCAAAAGCTTATTTTATGAGTGGGGAGTCCGTATAAACAACTGGGCCTCTACCCCCTTCAATCCGAACTATTTTCCTTGCTTCTTGCACTGAAATGTGTACAAGTCTCTAAACTGATACATTAATTGTGACTCTTTATCATCCTTAATTGCTCTCAACTCTTTAAGACATACTGTAACATGCACGTGTCTGAAGCTAGACACAAATACAACAAAATTATTAATGATAACAAGAGACTTCGAGCTAGGTACCTCACAGGAAGGTGTCCTCAGTCCTACCTTATTTAATACCTTAATAAACACGCTGTTAAACTCTGTACCGAGCAAACCCAACGTCCACATCATTATAGCTATGCTGATGATATAATGATACACACCACTGGGTATGCTGATGATATAATGATACACACAACTGGGTATGCTGATGATATAATGATACACACAACTGGGTATGCCGATGATATTGTAGCGAGTAGATTATCCCAATAATATACTCGCTCCAAATATAGTGTTAATATTCCTGTCAACCTTTGGAGATGAATGAGGTGAGGCGTTGCCCGGGCAACACGGTGAGGTGCTGCCCAAGCAATATAAGCAGCGGTGTAGCGAACATTGGCTAGTCTACTTTCAAGTGTGGTCTAGAGCAGACACTTGCGAGATACTGTACCGACGCTCAGTGCGCTCAACTCACACTAAAGTATCACCGGTGTACTTCTGTATATTCGACCAAATATATATATAGTATCTTAGTGTCTGTGTTTATTTGTCACCATACTTTACGTAACAATAGAACCGTTACATTGGTGACCCAGTGAGTGAAAAGAACACCTAGTCACAAACTAGATCTTCGTCATGGATTTATCTACCAGGTTTCCAGCATACAACGCAGATGAGCCAGAATTTTGGTTCATGCAGATGGAGGCTATTTTCGACCTTCACGAAGTTTCGACGATACCCAGCCACGATGGACTACAACATGGACTCTCACTGGACCTCTAGTGCTGCTGTTTGCTGTGATGGAATACTGCCAACACCCTCGCCACAGCTATGATTTTCATCGCGTCCATCTCTGCAGTTTCATCTACTACGGCTTGCTGCTCCACGATCGTTACTCACTCATCTGACAGCCTCATCAATGATTACATCATGCTGGATCTACAGCTTGTCCTGCCGACTCTCCGTCGCTGCCAGGGCACTGCTTGTCCTACGCCCACGACAGCTGCTCTGTCATCAGATTCATCTACACGTTCACTGCATTTTGATACTCAGCCGACTCAAGCCCTTTGTGCAATACAGGACTTACAGCTTGCGTTTCCGACTCTTCGTCGCCTCCAGGACAATTCAGCTCTAGCAGTGATTACCTCGTTGTCCTAACTACGTGCCTACATTACCTCCTAATGTCCTGGTGCCCGAGCCCATCCGCCCCGGATCTAAATGCTCCACCAGCGACCCAAGGACGCAACAATTATGCACATTCTTCTCTCCTGCTACACCGAGCTTGTCCACACACTGCCTACATCTTTTGGTACCAGACTACAATTTCCACAGTCAACAATGTAGTACTCAGCGTGTACAGTCCTAATCAACCCAAGACGCTACAGCTTAGACACAGAGCAGACAGCAGACTACGACCGCATCGAGCCGCCACGCTCTCACTCCCCGAGTTTAGACACTCACAAATCTCAATCGAGCCGCCACGCTCTCCCACATAGAGCTCCACGACTCCGGCCTCACTCAGCTCTCTGCTCTGCTCCAGGCTTCGTCTCAACGTCTGCGACACTGCTAAATCCAGAGACACATCCGCCGACTACGCAGTTCACTTTTCGACCCCAATTACCAGCCGCACCACAACCCTCCTACGACGACGGACGACCTTCCAGCACAGGATCCTCCTACGACCCCAGTTAGATGACATCAGCGAAGAGGAGGAAGTTAACTTTGATGGTTATGTAACGCGAGCAGGGCGTACAATTCACCGACCAGCTAAGTTCCTTGGTCAATTATTTTTCCTTTCATCCCCTGGGAGGGGGAGTTCTATAGCGAGTAGATTATCCCAATAATATACTCGCTCCAAATATAGTGTTAATATTCCTGTCAACCTTTGGAGATGAATGAGGTGAGGCGTTGCCCGGGCAACACGGTGAGGTGTTGCCCAAGCAATATAAGCAGCGGTGTAGCGAACATTGGCTAGTCTACTTTCAAGTGTGGTCTAGAGCAGACACTTGCGAGATACTGTACCGACGCTCAGTGCGCTCAACTCACACCAAAGTATCACCGGTGTACTTCTGTATATTCGACCAAATATATATATAGTATCTTAGTGTCTGTGTTTATTTGTCACCATACTTTACGTAACAATAGAACCGTTACAATATAATGATACACACCACTGGGTATGCTGATGATATAATGATACACACAACTGGGTATGCCGATGATATAATGATACACACCACTGTGTATGCTGATGATATAATGATACACATAACTGTGTATGCCTATGATATAATGATACAACTGGGTATGCTGATGATATAATGATACACACAACTGGGTATGATGATGATATAGATACACACCACTGGGTATGCTGATGATATAATGATACACACCACTGGGTATGCTAACATGCAGAACACTCTTAACTCTGTATTAGACTCATGTCAGGACCTAGGTTTAATTATCTCAGCAGAGAAAACAAAGATACTAAATCGGCGCCCACCCAGGCAGGGAGGAGCTGTTCGCAAGATGCAATTGTCTGATGGCTCCCAGCTTGACTATGTAAACAGATTCAAATACCTTGGCCTTGAGGTGCCACTGTATAGTCCTGTTGTATTCAGACTCTGTCGTCAGTATATAGAGAGGCTTCGAGCTCTCAAGGCTGTTGCAGGTTATCACTCAGGCTATGGTGCCAATGTCAGAATTGTCAAAATGATGTACCTTGCATACATCAGATCTTTAGTGGATTATGCTGCACCTCTGCTTGTTTTGATGCCTGAAAGAAAGCTTGGAGGGCTTGAAAAATTGCAGAACGAAGCCTTGAGGATAATCTTTGGGTGCCCTCGTACAACAAAAGATACTTAATATGAGAAAGGAACTTAATATTCCGAGCGTTGTTGATCGTGTTACTGAAATTAACTGTCAAATTAGTATTAAAATGCTTAGGCTAACTCATCCTAGTCCTTGCACAGAAGCCCTCCAGAATTTCTTTATTGAAGATCAGCATTGTTCCAAATGGATAACAAAAACTGGAACTCAACTCAGAATGTATCAGGTTCATGATTTGTACCAAGAGAAACAACAACGGCACTTTCCTGCACCGTGGGAGGTTACACCCTTTCCAGTTTTAATCCCTCCCTTTCCACCCAAGAAGCAAATTAGAAATCAGCCCAAACTTCGTCTTGAGGCAAAGCTCAACGCCTTAAGCCAAATTGATGCTCTGTCCACAGAGCATTCTCTCTCTCAAATCATATACACTGATGGTTCCCTACACCGCACCACGGGTGCAACTGGAAGTGCAGTTGTTCTGACAATGGGCGATGGCCTATACTTTGAGTGGGGAGTCCGTATAAACAATTGGGCCTCTACCTTTCAGACTGAACTATTTGCTTGCTCCTTGCACTGAAATGTGTACAAGTCTCCAAACTTGATACATTAATTGTAAGTGACTCCTTATCATCCTTAAATGCTCTCAACTCTTTAAGACATAACTGTAACGTGCTAGTGTCCGAAGCTAGGCACAAATACAACAAAATTATTAAGGATGGTAACAGAGTCCATTTCATGTGGTCTCCATCTCATGTTGGCCTCCGAATGCATGATAGAGCTGATAAGCTAGCCAAAGAATCTGCCTTTAAAGGAGACGTATGAGTGTAGCCTTGGATTGTCAATGAGCAATCTGAGAGCAGCAGTACACCGAGAACTTCAACAAGATCTTGTAGATCTGAGGCAAAGTGAAATTGACACCAATAATTCCATCTATCATCATACTATCATGCAAGAGGAGCCACACATCTATGGATCATCCAATAAAATCAGCAGACTTCTAGATGTTACTACTGTTCGGCTTAAACTGTGTTTCAACTCTCTCTGGGATTTCTAATTATCTGCTGATGTAGACCTAACCAAATGTAAACTGGGTCAACAAGCACACCGTCTGTCACTATGTGATGGAGTGCCAAAAGACTTCAATTGAATTGAATTGAATTCAGAGACAATTTTATAATAAATGTTCCAGAGATGTTTAAATATTTCATTCAAAACGATCTGCTACCAGAAATCTTAGCCAAATATCCCCTATTTGCTAACTAAGATAAGTAAATGATAAGTAAATTGTCTCGCCAATTATATATACGAGGGAAGGATTAAGGGTCGAGGGACGAAATGCGCATTGCTGCCCTCATCTGTGACGTCACAGCATCATTCGCGCTAGTATCAACAGAGCGGCCATTTTGTCGTCAGTGCAGTCAGCGGACAGAGGACAAACGCTTCATGCAAATATTATCGTAAGTTCAAGCTGTCATTGCAATCAATCTTATATTGTTTCTGCTGTATTGTGCCTACCAATTTGTTGTCAACTACCATTTTAAGCTGTCATTGCAATCAATCTTAGCTACCTATGTGCTTTAATATACTGTACCTACAATTTTCTCTCATCTTCTTTTTTTTTTTCATTTCATGTAATCTGTTATCATTTTTTTGTCTATAAATTTTGCAAGTATTTACCTCCTTAAAATTTTCTTAGATTAAGGACCTGCCCGAAACGCTGCGCGTGCTAGTGGCTTTACAAGACTGTAATTACCGTATTTGTATCCTCACATTCCCTATGTACATTCTTGTATATGCATAAATAAATAAATAAATAAATAAATAAGAATAAAACAACCTACCATGAACACCCAAATCACGGAACTATTTACTCTACCCACCATGAGTGTAAGCACAAGACCGGAACATAACTTTAATTCTTTCTTCTCCCTTTTTCTGTTCATTGTCTGCTCCTACGCTCCCTTGCTATCCTCTTCTTATTCCTATTACTATCTCCTTCTCATTCGGTGGTTATAATAGGAGCTGCCTCGTATGGGCCAATAGGCCCTCTGCAGTTCTTATTATTACTACTATCCCCTCTACTACACCTTACTTGTTGCCAAGAGCATATAAGCAGCAGAATAGCAAATATTAACTAATCTACTTTCAAGTGTGGTCTAGAACACACTTGCGAGATACTGTACCGACTCTCAGTGCGCTCAACTCACACCATTGTTCAGCAAGGTTTCACCTACATACGTCTGTATGCTCGACTAAATATGCCACATATAATCAGGATTCCTCCCTTATGTTAACCAATCCACACACTAGAAAATGAAGGAATGACGACGTTCATTCGTCCTCCAGCACGGCGAATGGTTGGAAGTCTTTATGATATCTGTAGGCAGTCTTCTCAAAGTCTTCTTACGACCCCTGTCCTTTATGACACTTCAGGACGATTTTTTACTGCTGCTATTTCTATTGAAAGCTTTCTACTCTGCGTATTTCAGCCTCAAATACCCGTTGCCTCCATCTCCCCATTTCTCTCTCTTTCCTTCCCCCTCTCTCAAGCAATCATGAAATGTGACACCCTAACCTTGCCCGAAACGCTGTGCACATTAATGGGTTTAGGTATTGTATGCACTAGCTCTATCTATAAATCCAACATTATGTTTGTAACTCATCTATGTATGTATATTTACCTGAATAAACATTTTGACTTGATTTTTTACCATCCCAAACAATAAAGCCCAGTACTTGTCCTCCATACCTACTCAACTTTTAAATCACACATCAATACACAACACTCACTTGAGTGTTTAAGGTATTTTATATTGAGAGTATGCATGCCTTTGTATCATGAAATCATATTGATGTGATGTATCATTGAGAATTGAATTTAATCAGAGGATTCAGTAGTATCCCAGGTGGCATTAATTTTCACAAAGTAGTTGCATGGTGGTCTACAGTGCTAGCTTGAGAGTACCAAGTGAGGGGTTCGAATCCTCCTCTTGGCTACCACTTTTTTTTCCAGTGATAGTTTCAGAGGGTTGAGAAAAACACAGCATGAGGAAAATATTTTAATATAATCCAGTTTTATTGTATTAAAAGACAAAAGTATATGCATATAAAATATTAGTTTAGTTTATTTATTATGCACAACATACCCATCCTGTGAGTGGCAGTGGAAATTTTTAGAGGCACATATGGGCTTATAAATGAACAACAAAATTCATGTAGTTATAAGAATCTCTGTAACTAAGCAACATAATTTGTGTGGTCAATTCATGTAACCAAGCAACAGGACAAAAGTAAGTAAGTAAAAATTTAAAAATTTAAAAGCCTATCTTGTATCTATTTGTTAAACACAGAAATCACAAAAGCGTGATGCCTTAAATCTATGATTGAGGTCAGTTGAACTCCCGGTTGGAATTCTTTTGCCATGTCGTAACACAGTCCATTAAGGCTCGTGTGGGATCCTCTCGGACATAGGTTCGAACCCTCATCATGGCCCTTGTGAATTTGTTCATTTGTATCTATTCATTTTGTAAATACATGTCTTCATCTTCATCACTTTCTAAGAACTCCAAGAAAGGCTCATAGACCTCATTTGGCTGGTAGGAACTAAATAAATGTTTGGCTTCAGTAAGCTTGTCAGCACATTGCTTTTGACCCTGATTGAGAAGAGCCAATAATCCACGTTTCTCTTCTTCTGACAGATTTGGGTTTTCAATGGTGTACGTGTTAGAATCCTGGAATATAATATTTAAAACATCTTAGAGTCAAATATATACTGTACCTATTTAGTTGTACATAATGCAAATATATAAAAGTATAGATTAAGTAAAACAAAAGGATACAAATAATAATAAAAGCCATATTCTCCACAGTACCACTCTTGAAAATGGAAGTGATTCATAGTTTAAATGTGAAAGGTGATGGCAATATTACTCTGACTAATTGAACACATTTAAGTGAGTTGAGTGTTTTGAAGATCTAAATTGCAAAAAGTATTTTGAATTTCTTACCTTGCAGAGACATGAAGGGAAAGAATCACATTGTAATTCTTGAATATACTCGGATAGTTTGTCCCTTTTCTTTTTGTAGTACTGTAACCATGTTATCATTTCTTGAATGGTTAGTGATTCCTCCTCTCTACATCTCTTCTGGAGCTCAAACTTTTCCACTGCACTTCTTTTTTCAGTCAGGGACACTATAATGCAAAATGAAAATACAGTATGTGATTGACAAATTATGATAATGGGAATCATTTGTGAATTAAACATCATTAAAAATTGTATCTATAAAATTTACCTTTAGATAACAAACTCAATTTAATGGTATTGCAGTCTTTCCATATATAAAAGTACAATTAATACAAATAATATATAAATATTTGAAAATGCTGAGAAAACTAATGAATCATTAGATCTTGTGTAAATACCACTTGTGTTTTGATGAAGCAATAAATTGTGCCATGGAAGGATGCCAGTTAAAACATCTGCTTCAGACAAATCCGGATGGTTCTGATTGTAGATTTTTATGAGATCTCGTAGTTTTTTTTTTTCTCAACTTCATTTTTGTTTCTCAATACAGCTCTCATTTTAGATGAAACTGTAAAGTTTCAGGTTGTTATCAAATATTTGATTTGCACCAATAGTATTTTACATAGAAAAACTAATTTAACAACTGTGTACTGTATTAATGTTTAGGTTTCTGTGAACAAACAAAAAAGCAATTAATGTCTACCTGCATAAGTGGTAATCTGATTTTTGCGATGCCTTATATTCTCTCCATATGCCTCGATAGTATGCTCAATGTTATTGGCAGAGGATCTGTTATTTAAGGATCTTGCAATGATCAGTAATTCTGATCTCCATTTCTCAATAACAGATTCTGGGACATTAAGCCTGTGAATCTCATTTGAAACTGCTGCAGCTGTCTCTGTGGCCTATTTAAAAATAAATGCCATCAAATTTATTGTAAAATTTATGTTCAGAGTTAAACAAAGTCTTTTGAACTATCCTTAGTGCTTTGTCAAGGTCTGAGTATGTGTTTTTCAGATTCAGACCTTGACAAAGCACCAAGGAGGGTGTGAAAGACTTGGTGTAATTCTTAATTATACATGTATATGTTGCTTGCATATGAGTATAATGCTACTTTATATGAGCCAAAATGCCTTTCTGTAATTTCCTATATTCTTATATTATTTTATAACATTATCTGGATATATATAACCATCAAATATTACCATTGTACTGATTTGATTGAAAGGTACAAAATTGAGAACTAGATTAAACAAAAATTAACACATACCAGCTTTAAGCATGTTCTTAGTGTTGTTGTTATATCTTGAAAGGTAGGAAAATACTTGCTCTGCCTCCTCCCCAGATATCAGGCCACTTCCTTCTTGCCACCGCCCTCCATACAAAACCTTTGACATAATAGCATAACGTTTGTTAAAAACTACCTACTGTATTAACAATTTGCATTTAACATAGATAAATCCTTACATATAAGAGTTTAAAAGAAATTATATTTTCCAACTTACAGTAAAACGAAGTCAAAATATTATTACAGTATTAGATTATTTACCTGACAATACCAAGAATGTCCTTTGGCATGTAGGACTCCTAAAAAAGGCTTTCCTTGCCCAAGTGAGAACTTCTGTTCTCTTGATGAAATCTTTAAGGCCCATATGGCCAGTATTTACAGATGATATCCTGGCATATGAAGGACACATTTTGTAAACGGTTCATTTGCAAATAGTGGGCATAACTGTAGAGCTCTCCTGGATACATATTTAATGCAGCAAGAATAATTCCATGTCGACAGGAAGCCATGCTTATGCCGGTTTCATCCAAACTTCTAAATGAAACAGGTTTATTTTTGGCAGCTTTCAATGTCGACACTCCACACATATGGCTACTCTATAATTATATATATATATATATATATATATATATATATATATATATATATATATATATATATATATATATATATATATATATACATATATATATATATATATATATATATATATATATATATATATATATATATATATATACAGTATATATATATATATATATATATATATATATATATATATATATATATATATATATATATATATATATATATATATATATATATATATATATATATATATATATGGAAGGGAGTACCACCTCTAGCTGGAAGAAGGGGGACCCATAGCCTCGGAGGAAACCACACATAACGCATTAGAGGGAATGTTTAGAACCCCTCCAATACAGTTTCTGTGTGCTTTTCTCCTACCACCCCCTTCCTTTTTTATTTTTTGTGCTTTATTATGCATTTGATGGTTACAAGATATACATGGGTTGATACAAAAATAATAATGCAAAAAGGTGCTTAAAGGTTATGGACTTATGGTTGTATATATTAGTCATGGTTATATACTATGGTTATATACTATGGTTATATACTATGGTTATATATATTAGTCATATATAAATGTAATTTTTTTTATGTAATATTTTTCATCATTCAATATGCATTCCATATATTTTATAGATTTTTTTGAACATGATATAGTTAGGAACCGTCCAATTAATATACATTATTGATAATGTCTCAAGCTAATATATAAAGGTACTCTTCAAATATTGTATGGGTAAAAACCTGGTATTAGGTCTTAGGTTTCTATTTGAAAACCTATTTTTAGGCTTTCGAACAGATGTAAAAATATTCTTACTTGAGTTTTAAGGTTCTGAATAGTGGAAACGTGATCTTGAACTTCTTTGTCACAAGCGAAGATACCACCAGAATAATATGAGTTTCTGATCCCTCTGGAATGATATTAAATTAATGAATGTTCATTGTGTGAGACATTTTGATGACAGTTAAACATCACTTCACTTAAAACTAATTCAACTACCCAAGCTGGCATTCACATCATAATCCTTCCTATTCTAAATTAATGTATATAGTGAAATAAATATTTTTTAATTAGCAAAGCCTTAGTCCAAATAAAAAAATTCAACTAAAGTTGAAAGGCAAGTAATAAAGGTGTAATCAGTTAACAATGAAAAAAAATCTGATTAAAAGTTGCATGACACTTTATAAATATTATACAGTGCTGTGTTTATAGTACTACAAACATATTACTACACCTTACATTATACCTTAACAATAATGAGCAGCATTAAATATTTTAACTTGAATATCTACCACCCAACTTTGTTGTAACGATACAGTTTCTTGTTACCATCAATATGTACAGCCACAGGTGTTGTATCACATGCAGGGCACCCCTTGTCAAATTCTCCTTTTATTCTCCCAAGTTCATACTGATGGAAACGCCATTCAAAGAAGACTCTTTTTGTTGTCTCAAAATTGATGGGACCATGCTAAGATGTAAAATGTGTGTAAGTAATTATCAAAAAGTGCCAAGCAGTGGCATGTTAAGCAACAGACTATAAATACCTGCAGGAAATGAAAATAAACTTACATGAGCATTACATAAAAAGAGAAATTGTTAAAGATTGGTAATCCATTTCCATTTCTTATGATATTTGACATATATAAAATATATATTTAGAATATTCATGCTATTTATTAATTTAATAATATTTAACCCTATTTCTTAAATAATGACAATGCATTTGCTTAGTAACAAACTTAGTTTTTAAGTTTATGCACCAATTTAATACTTGCACTATTAAAACAGTAATGGTATGAAAACTTACACGCCCTCGAGAAGCACCAAATAATTCCAGTGCACTAACTAATGCCTGAAGAGAAGTTCCAGGGCTGCTTCTCTTGAGAAAATGCCAGGAATCCAATAGATTTATGCTGTAGAAAGTGATACTATTTCTTCCAGTTGAATAAAAACCTGACTGGTGCATGGCTTTCCCAAGTTCTTCATCTACATATCCGCACTTGCACCTAAATATTGGGGTATACAGATCATACCTTCCTGCCCCCCACAAAAAAATATAAAAAATTGAAGTAAAACAATTTTATTTGGCAAGGGATTCAAGCGTGGCTATCAATATATGTGTAAACCAACCCATAAACAATTCTCTGTATGGTTATAAATACGTATGTGATATAAATACGTCTTCATAAGTGAAGATACAGTGGTAAAGAGAGTGAAGTATAAATGGTTATATTGATGAAGACTGTAGCCTGGGTCACCTGAGCAATGCCAGCTACCAATACTAGTATCAAATAAATGTTTCTTAAAGTAACCTACCACTTAAAGTTACAAAGATGCACAAATTATTGGAGCTTAAAGTTGTGAACTTGCTCTCACTGCAGTTCGGGCAGGAATTAGGTGGATGTGCTGGTACAACAGGCTCTAGTAACAATTAAATTTACAAGATCAGCTATGCAGCAAAATAAATACATGTTTCAATCATTACATTTTAAATTACTAATAATTTTTTTAGCATTAACTGGAGTTACATGAAAGATTTATATTTAATAACAAATAAAAATTCATTTATTTAACTAAAAATCTGTAATTAATGAGGTAATCAATAATTAATGAGGAAATTGACCAATACAAAAACTACTAAAAAAATTACATGAACTAAATAAAATTTTAAAACACTGCTTGGTTCAGGATGGAAATGAGAGTATAAGAAACAGACTACAGGTACATTACTTACTCCAGTGAATGACATTCCCATCTGAACACACATTTTGTGTTGGGTCTAAAGGCTCGAAGAACCCATTTTTCCAGCAGAATCGATGGTGGAAAGGCATTACAAAATGCTGCTGCTGATCACATTTATGACACACAAAATTGAAAGCAGTCTTCACATTTTATGCTTGCCTCACAACTTCTACATTGTACACAACATTTGCCTGGTTTTCCAAAAAATAATGTAATTATGTACTTTGAATGGTAATACTGGATTTAGAAATATTGTATACCAAGTTTAAAAATGACAAACATCTAAGTGTATTCAATGATTGACATTGATCATTCATTTCATAATTACATTGAAATTTATCCATAATTACACACTAAAGATGTTATTTACCTTTATCTGGAACACCCAACTTCGACAATGTCCAGCTAAACAACATTGACCTACGTTCTCCCCATTTAATCTCACTATTTTTTCTTCTTTTTTGTCAATCAGAAATGCTTGCTTGAGAATCATAAATTTCCTCCGGTTCTGCAGCAAGTACTTTGAAATATGGAATTCTAAATTAGTCAGGAAAATCTTCAAGAGCAAATAGATGTAATAAATAAAAGTGTATTTTATACATATTATATAAGCATCTAGAACAACTGACAGCTTTCAGTAATGTGTTAGTTAGACTATGATATATATATATATATATATATATATATATATATATATATATATATATATATATATATATATATATATATATATATATATATATATATATATATATATATATATATATGTCGTACCTAGTAGCCAGAACTCACTTCTGAGCCTACTATGCAAGGCCCGATTTGCCTAATAAGCCAAGTTTTCATGAATTAATTGCTTTTCGACAACCTAACCTACCTAACCTAACCTAACCTAACGTTTTCGGCTACCTAACCTAACCTAACCTATAGAGATAGGTTAGGTTAGGTTAGGTAGGGTTGGTTAGGTTCGGTCATATATCTACGTTAATTTTAACTCCAATAAAAAAAAATTGACCTCATACATAATGAAATGGGTAGCTTTATCATTTCATAAGAAAAAAATTAGAGAAAATATATTAATTCAGTAAAACTTGGCTTATTAGGCAAATCGGGCCTCGCATAGTAGGCTGAGAAGTGAGTTCTGGCTACTAGGTACGACATATATATATATATATATATATATATATATATATATATATATATATATATATATATATATATATGTCGTACCTAGTAGCCAGAACGCACTTGTCAGCCTACTATGCAAGGCCCAATTTGCCTAATAAGCCAAGTTTTCATGAATTAATGTTTTTTCGACTACCTAACCTACCTAACCTAACCTAACCTAACTTTTTCTGCTACCTAACCTAACCTAACCTATAAAGATAGGTTAGGTTAGGTTAGGTAGGGTTGGTTAGGTTCGGTCATATATCTACGTTAATTTTAACTCCAATAAAACAAAATTGACCTCATACATAATGAAATGGGTAGCTTTATCATTTCATAAGAAAAAAATTAGAGAAAATATATTAATTCATGAAAACTTGGCTTAATAGGCAAATCTGGCCTTGCATAGTAGGCTGAGAAGTGCGTTCTGGCTACTAGGTACGACATATATATATATATATATATATATATATATATATATATATATATATATATATATATATATATATATATATATATATATATATATATATATATATATATATATATATATATATATATATATATATATATTAGTATATTTTGGTAGCAGTCTTTCCTGTAGACATATATTATTAAATATGACCGAAAAAGTAAGATTAATAATTCTAACACGAATTTTCTCAATCTTTCGTACATTACGCTTCACTGTTGGAGGTAAATCAAAAATCACTTCTCCAAAATTCATTTTTATTTCTAGTCTGACGCGACACGGGCGCGTTTCGTAAAACTTATTACATTTTCAAAGACTTCACAAATACACAACTGATTAGAACTTACGTCTCTCTGATATTATATCTACATTTGAGTGAGGTGGGAAGGGTGATGTGGCATTAACACAAGACAGAACAGGAGGGGATATTAATAGGGTATTAAAAGTATCAACACAAGACAGGACAGAAACAATGGGTATTGAATAGAAGTGTTTGTAGAAAGCCTATTGGTCCATATTTCTTGATGCTTCTATATTGGAGCGGAGTCTTGAGGTGGGTAGAATATAGTTGTGCAATAATTGGCTGTTGATTGCTGGTGTTGACTTCTTGATGTGTAGTGCCTCGCAAACGTCAAGCCGCCTGCTATCGCTGTATCTATCGATGATTTCTGTGTTGTTTACTAGGATTTCTCTGGTGATGGTTTGGTTATGGGAAGAGATTATATGTTCCTTAATGGAGCCCTGTTGCTTATGCATCGTTAAACGCCTAGAAAGAGATGTTGTTGTCTTGCCTATATACTGGGTTTTTTGGAGCTTACAGTCCCCAAGTGGGCATTTGAAGGCATAGACGACGTTAGTCTCTTTTAAAGCTTTCTGTTTTGTGTCTGGAGAGTTTCTCATGAGTAGGCTGGCCGTTTTTCTGGTTTTATAGTAAATCGTCAGTTGTATCCTCTGATTTTTGTCTGTAGGGATAACGTTTCTATTAACAATATCTTTCAGGACCCTTTCCTCCGTTTTATGAGCTGTGGAAAAGAAGTTCCTGTAAAATAGTCTAATAGGGGGTATAGGTGTTGTGTTAGTTGTCTCTTCAGAGGCAACTAACCTCTGAAGAGACAACTAACACAACACCTATACCCCCTATTAGACTATTTTACAGGAACTTCTTTTCCACAGCTCATAAAACGGAGGAAAGGGTCCTGAAAGATATTGTTAATAGAAACGTTATCCCTACAGACAAAAATCAGAGGATACAACTGACGATTTACTATAAAACCAGAAAAACGGCCAGCCTACTCATGAGAAACTCTCCAGACACAAAACAGAAAGCTTTAAAAGAGACTAACGTCGTCTATGCCTTCAAATGCCCACTTGGGGACTGTAAGCTCCAAAAAACCCAGTATATAGGCAAGACAACAACATCTCTTTCTAGGCGTTTAACGATGCATAAGCAACAGGGCTCCATTAAGGAACATATAATCTCTTCCCATAACCAAACCATCGCCAGAGAAATCCTAGTAAACAACACAGAAATCATCGATAGATACAGCGATAGCAGGCGGCTTGACGTTTGCGAGGCACTACACATCAAGAAGTCAACACCAGCAATCAACAGCCAATTATTGCACAACTATATTCTACCCACCTCAAGACTCCGCTCCAATATAGAAGCATCAAGAAATATGGACCAATAGGCTTTCTACAAACACTTCTATTCAATACCCATTGTTTCTGTCCTGTCTTGTGTTGATACTTTTAATACCCTATTAATATCCCCTCCTGTTCTGTCTTGTGTTAATGCCACATCACCCTTCCCACCTCACTCAAATGTAGATATAATATCAGAGAGACGTAAGTTCTAATCAGTTGTGTATTTGTGAAGTCTTTGAAAATGTAATAAGTTTTACGAAACGCGCCCGTGTCGCGTCAGACTAGAAATAAAAATGAATTTTGGAGAAGTGATTTTTGATTTACCTCCAACAGTGAAGCGTAATGTACGAAAGATTGAAAGATTTTTGATTGAATTGAAAGATTGAAAGATTTTTGTCAACTACCATTCAAGCTGTCATTGCAATCAATCTTAGCTACCTATGTGCTTTAATATACTGTACCTACAATTTTCTCTCATCTTTTTTTCATTTCATGTAATCTGTTATCATTTTTTGTCTATAATTTTGCAAGTATTTACCTCCTTAAAATTTTCTTAGATTAAGGACCTGCCCGAAACGCTGCGCGTGCTAGTGGCTTTACAAGACTGTAATTACCATATTTGTATCCTCACATTCCTTATGTACATTCTTGTATATGCATAAATAAATAAAATAAATAAAATAAATAAATAAATAAATTGAGAAAATTCGTGTTAGAATTATTAATCTTACTTTTTCGGTCATATTTAATAATATATATATATATATATATATATATATATATATATATATATATATATATATATATATATATATATATATATATATATATATATATAGTAGATACTAGGTACTAAGATTATATTACATTACATAGTTCAAATAGGGACGTACCAGAATTCAATGAATTTGGTGTTTGTTCTGCAGCTGGTAAATATGTTTGAGTATATGTTGGTACACTAGTTGAGAAGTCAGAACTTTGAATGTGTGGAGGTGAAAGAGAAGCAGGCAGAAGGGCTGTTTGGCAGAAAATCAACCTTTAAGTATGGTAATTCCACAACACTTTATCTATTTTTAATTTGTAAACTATCTACATTTTTTGCTGTCTATGACCATCGCTGCCGCTATCTCCACCGAACACCGGTGTATTTGCGGCTATGCAAGGGCAGACCAATATGGCAGCCATGGCCTAATCTGTCATAAGACACAGGGAAAGATTGCCAGATATGAAGCAGTCAATGACATTATCAAAAAAAGTTTGGCTAGTTTGGTTCAGATGTAATACAAACAAAGAGCAATGGTTTCAAGTTCAACAAACCAAAATGTAGGGCTGACAACAGGAAATTATTTTTGACCCAGAGGGTTATTAACACATGGAACTGCCTACCCACCGGAGCTGTAACTGCCAAAACTGTGCTGAATTTCTAAATATACCCAAAAAAAGATCATAAAGGCAAATGGGGGGAATTTCGACAAGCCGCGGGCTTCCTGTACTCTTCTAGGCTACTAGAGTTTGTGGCATTCAGATAAATATCTGTTTTCAAAGGAGAAGTTGACTATAACCTTGGATTATCTATAAACAAATTTTGAATAATAAAACACCAAAAACCTAAATAATTTTAAGTCTGAGGCAAAATGAAATCTACACTAGCAATTAAACCTATCATTATACTATGATATAGGAACACACAAACATGGGTCATGGAATAAATAACTAAATAAAAATTACCTTCTGATAAGTTTGAACGTTGTGTTTGATTGATTTCAATAATCCTGCAGTAATTTTCTCCTTTTCCTTTCTTGTTTGAAGGATTCAGATAATTTAGGTCCTCAATATTTAAACTTCGCTTCATATATTCACATTTTTTCTGGAGAGCTGAGTTTATTTTCAAATATTCACGATGAGGGTTCTCTTTAGCTAAAATTGCTAGTGTCTGGAGACCTTCTGTTAAAAAAATATACATTCTCAATAGGATACATTATAACTGTAGCAAGAGAAGCTACATTAAATGTTTTGATGTAATTGTCTAAACCAATGATCAAAGTGATAGAAATTATAATGGGATGATGGATTTCAAGCCAATTATGCTGAGCATAGAAAAAAAATTCTGTTGTTATTGTTAAAACAAAGACTTACTGTATTACACAAGGTTGTAAACTTTGATATAAATGTATTATAATGGCCATAATCAAATGATTTTATAAACAATACCATCATTATTGTCCGGAGTTATTCTTGGTACATCTGGTAAGTAAAGATAGTTTTCAGGAGCCAAGAACGAATCTGCCAAAAAAATATTGGACGTTGTACATTCCAATTTGTTACAATAGCCTAGTACTGCATACTAATACAAATTAAAAAACAAATTGGAAATAATAGCTAGGCTAACCTAACACAATGACATAACATAACACATCTTTATTTGTAATTTTGTCAAAAGCTGATTAAATGTTTTTTTACCTGCTAGTATGCTGGCTGGGGTCGATCTTCCAGGCATATTTATTCTACTGACTTGTGGTCTTAATGCTGCCGCAGTAAAAGGATTTGTGACAGACATTGTACTGCTTTCTGTATCATCTACCTATTACAAATACAAATACAATTATTTATTCAGGTAAAGTACATACATACAAGTTAAGATACAAAAGTAGATGGATTTATAGATAGAGCTAGTACATACAATGCCTAAAGCCACTATTACGCAAAGTGTTTCGGGCAGGAAAAACACTAAGACTAAAATTTAATACTAAAAGATTTTAAAGTATAAATTGTGTTGAGAAAAAATAAGAAAAAAAAGAAAAAAAAGGGAGGGGGGGTGGTGAAACATGGCAGAAAAAAGTAAAATACAATTTGGTCAACAAACAGCATTGTTTTAAATAGAAGAGATGGGTTGACATTTTGGGGGTGAGGTAGGTTACATTGAGTTAATTAGGTAGTACTTAGTTTTTAACTTAAACTGGTTGGGAGAGGTACAGTCTTTAACATAATTGGGAAGGCCACATTCGAGGTCCCTTGATTTGTAAAGCATTTCTAGTTTAACTAAGTCGTACTCTTGGAATATCAAATAGGTATTTGTTTCTGGTGTGGTGCTCATGGGATCTGTTACAACCTTCTAGGAAGCTTATTATAAAAAACATAATTGATAAAAACAACATGCTGCATACTAAAAACGTATTGGAATGTGTATACCAATATGCAGTAAAATATATTCTTCCTACACATAACAAGCAAAACTTTAATACTGCAACAAGTTTTTGAAAATTATTTAACTAAACAGCAATGAAACCTTTGCATTCTTTTCAATTAGTAAAATATTACATATGAAGGAATTATTTACATAAATGCCGAGAAAACTTTACATACCATGCCCAAATCTAGGATCTTCTTCTTGATAGTAGGTACAGTTTGCATGAAGGATTTGTTCTCCCGATGACTGCAAAATCTAGGATCACGTGTGTTATTGTTTTTGAACGAATGATCACATGTTTACATTCATTGCGATGAAACTTAACAAATTTTAATTATATACAGCTTTTTATATCAACTGTTTTACTTAAATTATTTTCTGTTATAGGTTCTAAATATAACTAATATTTGCTTCTTTCTTATGCCATTTGTAATTAATGTCATAAAGCTTTATCATCTGAATGCACCAAACTGTGCCTTTTCATATTTCCAAACTGAAGTCGAACACCCGAAAATGAATATATCCATGAAAACTGAATCACGTCCTACTATTTGGAGAATTGTTAGTTCTTTTTCATACTAATATGTCTAGTTTGTGTCATATAAGTATTCATCCCGATGGTTGGTAAATATTGGTGAAACAGAAGGATAAAAGTCAAACATCTGTAAACTTTTCTTTTAAAGTACTGTATAGCTGGAAAATATCAAGGCAAACCTTCGACAATCTGCCGATTTCCTTTCCTCTTCAAGGCTACTATTGTTAGTGTCTGTCACGGTAAACCTATGTAAAATCGGAATTTTTTTTTTACAGGACCCTGCACTAGAGCTAATGTTGGGAGACGCTCTGCTTCGTGGCTGATGGATTAATATTTGACTGTTGGTCAGGACTTGAGCATTGTTAATTACAGTTACACTCTGATAACGCACTAGACGGTCAATGGTCGTCGTTCTTCTTTATGATAGGTTCAGTTTATTGTTTAGTCACGGGAGATATCTCCCGTCAGGCAGGGTGCGATCGCACCTCCACAGATCTCAAGTATCATCTACTGATACTGGTAATGGCTCAGAGAGGGCATCCACTTACGGGCTATTCATGGCTGTGCCACCTTTTGGGTGGCTTAATCTTCATCAATCACCAATCAATCAATCTATTGTTTAGTGGCCAGTATTATTCAGTTTATTGGCCAGTGCGTTGGCATCAGTTCTCATTGACGAACGAGCAAAAATTAGAACGATTTAAATAGTTATCTCATTCCTTCTTTCCTTTGAATGTCAGTGACTGTGCTTCTGCTATGCTTAATTGCCTCAAAAGCGGCCAATTTTCATGATACCTTAAATTATAAAGGCAAAATTTGGGCTGAGTATACAAGTATAAGCAAAATTGACTGAGTTTCCGCAAAAATTAAGAAAAGAAAACAGCACACGCGTTACATTAAAGAAAACGTATTCCTCATTTCGGGGAAAATATTCTAGGGAGGCCAGTCGGTAACTGGAACAGCCCGGTAAGTGCATTTATGTACTAAGTACGTAAGTATGAAAATGTACTTATTACACTTAGTATTAAAACGTACTGTCTATTCGGAGGATGGGTTGACTTGGCATATGTTGGGTATAAAAAGTCTGTAGCGAGTAGATTATCCCAATAATATACTCGCTCCAAATATAGTGTTAATATTCCTGTCAACCTTTGGAGATGAATGAGGTGAGGCGTTGCCCGGGCAACACGGTGAGGTGTTGCCCGAGCAATATAAGCAGCAAGAATAGCAAACATTAACTAGTCTACTTTCAAGTGTGGTCTAGAGCAGACACTTGCGAGATACTGTACCAACGCTCAGTGCGCTCAACTCACACCAACGTATCACCTGTGTACTTCTGTATATTCGACCAAATATATATATAGTACCTTAGTGTCTGTGTTTATTTGTCACCATACTTTACGTAACAATAGAACCGTTACATTGGTGACCCAGTGAGTGAAAAAGAACACCTAGTCACAAACTAGATCTTCGTCATGGATTTATCTACCAGGTTTCCAGCATACAACGCAGATGAGCCAGAATTTTGGTTCATGCAGATGGAGGCTATTTTCGACCTTCACGAAATTTCGACTGAGAAAGCCCGATATGCCTGTACCCTGTCAACACTTACCTCGGAGGCTATGCACACTGCCTCCGCTGTCATCACCGCACCATCACCGGACACCAGGCCGTACACTGCATTGAAGGCCGCTCTTCTACAGGCAGCAATGAAACGCCGCATTCAACAAAGGGACCAAGTCCTCACTGACAAAAGGTTAGTAGACAAAACACCAGCCCAGGTTCTGCGGCATATTCAGTATGTAATGCATACTGCAACTGGTCCAGCCCCCAGCGAGATTGTGAGATCACTGTGGATACAACTCTGTCCAAAACACATTCAACCGGCCCTATTCAGTATGGCTGACGACACCCCATTAGCCCAGCTGGCTACACTGGCAGACCGGCTTCATACGACGTCTAATAACGCTACGCTGTCCCACCTCAGTGATACACAGCAGACTACAGACACCCAACAACTCGTCGTCCTCCAGAACCGGCGTTTTTTCCACCCAGGGAAGACGTACCATGCGAATCCAGTATCAGTCTCTAGGCGACAGCGAGAACGTCGTGGAGAGATTTGTTCTTACCACCAGAAGTTCGGACACCAAGCCCGCAACTGTAGGGCTCCTTGTTCCTGGTCGGGAAACTACTTCGGCGGGGACTGTTAACGACCAGTGACCCCGCCATTTCAAACACTACACTGCTCTACATATCTGACGTCATAACCAAACGCCGTTTCCTCGTTGACACAGGTGCAGCAGCTAGTGTGTTGCCTCCCCCACTGGTCAAACCAACCCGTACTCCTGGTTTGGACTTACGAGCCGCCAATGGTACGTCCGTCCGTACATATGGGACCCGCGCCCTGGTTCTCGAGTTCGCCTCTCTGGGTCGCTTTACGTGGACTTTCCTCATAGCGGATGTGGAACAACCCATTCTTGGATGGGATTTCCTGCAACACCATCGACTTATGGTGGATCCCGCAGGTGCAGTACTTCGAGCCTCTCCTAGTACCTCACCACAAGTTAACATCGTCACCCCAGTCGCATCTACGGAACTTCAAGCACTCCTGGATGAATTCAAAGATGTGACCCAACCCGCCAGCCCTCGACCAGAGGTGCAACATACGATTACGCATCACATTACTACAACGGGAGCACCTACCTTCGCCAGACCACGCCGCCTGGCACCGGAACGACTGGCGGTAGCACGTGCTGAATTCAATAAGCTACAGGAGGCGGGAATATTCCGCCCCTCGAACAGTCCATGGGCTTCACCTCTCCATATGGTCCCGAAAACAGCCCCAGGGGAATGGCGCCCTTGCGGAGACTACAGGGCTCTCAACGTTCGTACTCTGCCGGATCGCTACCCAATACCACACATCCAGGATTTCTCACAGGGATTGAGCAACGCAACCGTTTTTTCGAGAATTGACCTTGTGCGGGCATTTCACCAGATCCCTGTGGAACCGGCAGACATTCCGAAAACAGCGATCACAACACCTTTTGGACTGTTTGAATTCGTCCGGATGCCTTTTGGTCTACGGAATGCAGCCCAGACATTCCAACGCTTCATCGACCAAGTAGTTAAGGACCTTCCTTTTTGCTACGCCTACATTGACGATCTGCTGGTGGCCAGTACATCACCAACAGAACATTTGCTACACCTCCGACTCCTTCTCACCCGTCTGCGCAACTTCGGCTTGCAGCTCAACTCCGAGAAGTGTATTTTCCATGTTCCAGAGCTGGATTTCTTGGGACACCGTGTGTCAGCAGCAGGGGTCCAACCACTAGAGAAGAAAATCGAGGCAATCAAGGAATTCCCGCGCCCATCTACTCCAAAGAAGTTGCAAGAATTTCTTGGTGTAGTGAATTTTTATCATCGATTCATCCCACATTGTTCGGACATCTTGCGACACTTATACGACCTCTTACATGGTCGGAAACTCACGTCCCGTCTTCCGTTGGAGTGGACTCCCCAGGCAGAGACAGCATTCACCGACATAAAAAACAAGCTGGCGGAATTCACCTTACTCGCACACCCAGTGTCTGACGCTCCCACCAATCTCTCTACCGACGCTTCAAACACAGCAATTGGTGCTGTACTACAACAGCTCATTGAAGGAGAATGGCGCCCAATTGCATTCTTTTCAGCGCGCCTGTCACCCACTGAAGAGAAGTACAGCACTTTTGATAGGGAACTGCTCGCCATCTACTCAGCCATACAACATTTCCGGCACTTTCTCGAGGGGCGGAACTTCCACATCCTCACAGACCACAAACCTCTCACTTATGCGCTGGCGGCCAAGGGTGATGCTCACTCTCCTCGAGTAGCCAACCACCTGGGATTTATTTCCCAATTTACCTCGGATATCCGTCATGTCAAAGGAACTAATAATGTCATAGCCGATGCACTGTCTCGACCCACCATAAACCACGTCGTGACAAACCCAGCTCAGGTGGACTATTGTGTAATCAGTAAGGCCCAACGGGAAGACCCTGATCTGCAGCGATTACGAACATCTGACACAGCTCTCCGGTTCATCGAGATTCCCATGGAAGGTGGCGGAAGTATAATCTGTGACACCTCACGGACTGGAGCACTTAGGCCCTACATTCCTGCCCAGTTTCGCTGGAAAACGTTCTCAGTATTTCACTCCCTAGCACACCCAGGAGTACGCGCTTCCCAGAAACTACTAACGGAGCGTGTTGTATGGCCAGGAATCAATGCCGATGTTCGACGATGGACTCGCTCATGTCTCCAGTGCCAGCGAGCGAAAACACATCGTCACACAGAGAGCCCTCTTCAACAGTTTCCGTTACCTTCTGACCGTTTCGAGGTGGTGCATGTAGACATCGTTGGACCATTACCGTCGGCAAGAGGATATTCTTATCTACTCACCTGCATCGATCGATTCTCCAGATGGCCGGAAGCAATCCCATTAATCAACATCTCAGCTGAGTCAGTGGTCCAGGCTTTCCTCTCTGGATGGGTCGCCCGTTTTGGCAGCCCCTCTGTCATCATCACCGACCAAGGACGACAGTTCGAATCATATCTATGGAAGGAACTTATGGAATTCCTCGGCACCACACATAACCGAACCACAGCATACCACCCTGAGTCGAACGGAATGGTAGAACGCTTTCATAGACAACTAAAAGCTGCCCTAAGAGCTCAAGCACGCCCTGATGATTGGATCGACAACCTTCCATTAGTCTTGCTTGGCATCCGTTCGGCCACGAAGGAGGGCAGTGGATTCTCGGCAGCAGACTTAGTATACGGATGTAGCCTGCGGCTTCCGGGCGAATTCTTAACCCCAACGCCACTTATCACACCCCCAGACCCCACTTTTGTCCAGAAATTACGGGCGGCCATGACAAACATTCGGCCTACACCACCACGCCAACCGACAACTCGTGCTACATATGTGCCTCATGAGCTCCACACAACTGAACACGTGTTTGTAAGAGTCGACGCTGTTCGACGCCCTCTACAGTCACCTTACGAAGGACCATTTAAAGTGGTTTCTCGAACACCGAAGTTCTTCACCATTGAACGCCGAGGACAGCGGGTAAACATCTCCATCGATCGCCTTAAACCAGCACACTGTGACGCTGCCCCAGACATCCCTCCAGAGACACATCCGCCGACTACGCAGTTCACTTTTCGACCACAGTTACCAGCAGCACCGCCACCTACGACAACGGACGATCCTGTACGACCTCCCATGTTACAACCCCAGTTACCAGCTGCACCACAACCTGATCCTACGACGACGGACGATCCTGTGCGACCTCCCACCCTACGACCCCAGTTACATGACATCAGCGAAGAGGAGGAAGTTAACTTTGATGGTTATGTAACGCGAGCAGGGCGTACAATTCACCGACCAGCTAAGTTCCTTGATCAAGTATTTTTCCTTTCATCCCCTGGGAGGGGGAGTTCTGTAGCGAGTAGATTATCCCAATAATATACTCGCTCCAAATATAGTGTTAATATTCCTGTCAACCTTTGGAGATGAATGAGGTGAGGCGTTGCCCGGGCAACACGGTGAGGTGTTGCCCGAGCAATATAAGCAGCAAGAACAGCAAACATTAACTAGTCTACTTTCAAGTGTGGTCTAGAGCAGACACTTGCGAGATACTGTACCAACGCTCAGTGCGCTCAACTCACACCAACGTATCACCTGTGTACTTCTGTATATTCGACCAAATATATATATAGTACCTTAGTGTCTGTGTTTATTTGTCACCATACTTTACGTAACAATAGAACCGTTACAAGTCGTAATTTCAAACTGTGAATACGTGCAGAGAGCCAGAATTTGGCCCCAAAACATGGCTCAGTCCTCGAAATTGGGATGTTTGGGATATTTTGAAAATTGCAGGGGGGTTTGGGTCATATGTGACCAAACGCCGCTTTCAGTACTTGGCATATGTTGGGTATAAAAATTCGTAATTTTAAACTGCGAATACGTGAAGAGAGCCAGAATTTGGCTCCAAAATATGCCTCAGGCCTCGAAATTTGCATGTTTGGGATATTTTGAAAACTGCAGGTGGGTTTGGTACAAATGTGACCAAACGCCACTTTCAGTACTTGGCATATGTTGGGTATAAAAAGTCGTAATATCAAACTGTGAATACGTGCAGAGCCAGAATTTGGCTCCAAAATATGGCTCAGGCCTCGAATTTGGGATATTTTGAAAACTGCAGGGGGGATTTGTGCAAAATGTGACTCATCGCCGCTTTCAGTACTTGGGATATGTTGGGTATAAAAATTTGTAATTCCAAACTGCAAATACGTGCAGAGAGAGAGAATTTGGCTCCAAAATATGGCTCAGGGCTCGATAATGCGATGTTTGGGATATTTTGAAAACTGCAGGGGGGTTGGTACAAATGTGACCAAACGCCGCTTTCAGTACTTTGCATATGTTGGGTATAAAAAGTCGAAATTTCAAACTGCGAATACATGCAGAGAGCCAGAATTTCACTCGAAAATATGGCTCAGGCCTCGAAATTGGGATGTTTGGGATATTTTGTAAACTGCAGGGGGGTTTGGGACAAATGTGACCAAACGCCGCTTTCAGTACTTTGCATATGTTGGGTATAAAATTCGTAATTTCAAACTGCGAATACGTACAGAGAGCCAAAATTTGGCTCAAAAATATGGCTCAGGCCTTGAAATTGGGATGTTTGATATTTTTTGAAAACTGCATGAGAGTTTGGGTAAAATGTGACTCACCGCCGCTTTCAGTTCTTCGCATATGTTGGGTATTAAAAGTCGAAATTTCTAACTACGAATACGTGCAAAGAGCCAAAATATGGCTCAGGCCTCGAAATTGGGATGTTTTGGATATTTTGAAAACTGCAGGGGGGGGGGGGGGGGGAGTTGGGACAAATGTGACCAAACGCCGCTTTCAGTACTTGGCATATGTTGGGTATAAAAAGTCGTAATTTTAAACTGCGAATACGTGCAGAGAGCCAGAATTTGGCTCCAAAATATGGCTCAGGCCTCGAATTTGGGATTTTTAGGATATATAGAAAACTGCAGGGGGAGTTTGATCAAAATGTGACTCACCGCTGCTTTCAGTACTTGGAATATGTTGGGTATAAAAAGTCGTAATTTCAAACTACGAATACATGCAGAGAGCCAGAATTTGGCTCCAAAATATGGCTCAGGCCTCGAATTTGGGATGTTTAGAATATTTTGAAAACTGCATTTTTTTTTAGCAAAATGTGACTCACCACTGCTTTCAGTACTTGGCATATGTTGGGTATAAAAAGTCGTAATTTCAAACTGCGAATACATGCAGAGAGCCAGAATTTGGCTCCAAAATATGGCTCAGGCCTCGAAATTTGAATGTTTGGGATATTTTGAAAACTGCAGGGGTGGGGGGGGGGGGGTTTGGGACAAATGTGACCTAACGCCGCTTTCAGAATTTGGCATATGTTGGGTATAAAAATTCGTAATTTTAAACTGCGAATATGTACAGAGAGCCAGAAATTGGCGCAAAAACATGGCTCAAGCCTCGAAATTTGGATGTTTGGGATATTTTGAAAACTGCAGGGGGGGGGGGGGTCGGTACAAATGTGACCAAACACCGCTTTCAATACTTTGCATATGTTGGGTATAAAATTCGTAAATTCAAACATTAAATACGTGCAGAGAGCCAGAATTTGGCTCCAATATATGGCTCAGGCCTTGAAATTGGGATGTTTTGGATATTTTGAAAACTGCAGGGGGGTTTGGGACAAATGTGACCAAATGCCGCTTTCAGTACTTTGCATATGTTGGGTATAAAATTCGTAATTTCAAACTGCGAATACTTACAGAGAGCCAAAATTTGGCTCAAAAATATGGCTCAGGCCTTGAAATTGGGATGTTTGATATTTTTTGAAAACTGCATGAGAGTTTGGGTAAAATGTGACTCACCGCCGCTTTCAGTTCTTCGCATATGTTGGGTATTAAAAGTCGAAATTTCTAACTACGAATACGTGCAAAGAACCAGAATTTGGCTCCAAAATATGGCTCAGGCCTCGAAATTGGGATGTTTTGGATATTTTGAAAACTGCAGGGGGGGGGGGGGGAGTTGGGACAAATGTGACCAAACGCCGCTTTCAGTACTTGGCATATGTTGGGTATAAAAAGTCGTAATTTTAAACAGCGAATACGTGCAGAGAGCCAGAATTTGGCTCCAAAATATGGCTCAGGCCTCGAATTTGGGATTTTTAGGATATATAGAAAACTGCAGGGGGAGTTTGATCAAAATGTGACTCACCGCTGCTTTCAGTACTTGGAATATGTTGGGTATAAAAAGTAGTAATTTCAAACTACGAATACGTGCAGAGATCCAGAATTTGGCTCCAAAATATGGTGCAGGCATCGAAATTGGTATGTTTGGGATATTTTGAAAACTGCAGGGGGGTTTGGGTCAAATGTGACCAAATGCCACTTTCAGTAATTGGCATAATTTCGGTATAAAAAGTCGGAATTTCAAACTGCGAATACGTGCAGAGAGCCAGAATTTGGCTCCAAAATATGGCTCAGGCCTCGAAATTGGGATGTTTGGGATATTTAGAAAACTGCAGGGGGAGTTTGATCAAAATGTGACTCACCGCTGCTTTCAGTACTTGTCATATGTTGGGTATAAAAAGTCGTAATTTCAAACTACGAATACGTGCAGAGAGCCAGAATTTGGCTCCAAAATATGGTGCAGGCCTCGAAATTGGTATGTTTGGGATATTTTGAAAACTGCTGGGGGGTTTGGGACAAATGTGACCAAACGCCGCTTTCAGTACTTGGCATATTTTGGGTATAAAAAGTCGTAATTTGAAACTGCGAATACGTGCAGAGAGACAGAATTTGGCTCCAAAATATGGCTCAGGCCTCAAAATTGGGATGTTTGAGATATTATGAAAACTGCATTAGGGTTTGGGACAAATATGACCCAACGTCACTTTCAGTACATGGCACCCAGCAAACACAAATCATCTACACAACATTCGCCTATCTCTTCCCATAGGTGTGGGAATGATTTGCATTGAGAATGGTGCAGGAGAGCCTTTGAGAAACTTTTACTCAAAAAATCCAAACACAAAGGTTTAATTATAAATTGTTTTTCTACAATTATTTTCTTCCAAATGTAAAACAAATAGTTTTTACATGTTTAAATATAAAATTTATGGTGTTTTTTTGTAAAATTCGTTAATAAATTGTGAATGATATATATTGGCTGAGTGAAACCTTTAAAATCCATTTAGTTATAATATGAACAGAAAAAAGTAGTTTTCCAATTTTTCTAAAAATCGCTCTTTTTAACACAATTTGACTCCTTATGCATTCCACTAAACACTAATATCATGTTTAAATATATAATTTTTGTATTATTCCCTAAGATAATTTATATAAATTATAAAAGTTGCTGGAAAGTGGTGAGAAAGAATCTGAAAACGTTTTGTTGTCTTATATTGGCGTGTTCTTATTAACTAGTGAGTAAGAGTGAGCGAGAGTGGGTAAGAGTGAGTAAGAGTGACTGAAGGTGAGTGAGAGTGCCAGAGAGTGTGTAAGTGTGAGTAAGAGTGAGTATAAGTAAGAGTGACAGAGTGAGTAAGAGTGAGAGTAAGGGTGACAGAATGAGTAAGAGTGAGAGTAAAGTGATTGAGAGTAAGGGTGAGTATGAGAGTAAGAGTGATTGAGAGTTAGAGTGAGAGTAAGAGTGATTGAGAGTTAGTGAGAGTAAGAGTGATTGAGAGTAAGAGTGATTGAGAGTAAGAGTGATTGAGAGTAAGAGTGATTGGGAGTAAGAGTGATTGAGAGTAAGAGTGATTGGGAGTAAGAGTGATTGGGAGTAGGAGTTAGAGTGAGAGTAGGAGTAAGAATGAGAATAAGAGTGATTGAGAGTAAGAGTGAGTAAGAGTAAGAATGATAGTAAGAGTGATTGAGAGTAAGAGTGTTTGAGAGTAAGAGTGATTGAGAGTAAGAGTGATTGGGAGTAAGAGTGATTGGGAGTAAGAGTAAGAGTGAGAGTAAGAATGAGAATAAGAGTGATTGAGAGTAAGAGTGATTGGGAGTAAGAGTAAGAATGAGAGTAGGAGTGATTGAGAGTAGGAGTGATTGGGAGTAGGAGTGATTGGGAGTAAGAGTGATTGAGAGTAAGAGTAATTGAGAGTAAGAGTATGAGAGTAAGAGTGAGAGAGTGAGTATGAATGGGTAAGGGTGACTGAGAGTGAGTAAGAATGACAGAGTAAGAGTGACAGAGAGGAAGAGTGACAGAGAGTAAGAGTGACAGAGAGTAAGAGTGACAGAGAGTAAGAGTGACAGAGTAAGAGTGACAGAGAGTAAGAGTGACAGAGTAAGAGTGAGTAAGGATGACTGAGAGTAAGAGTGAGTAATAGTGCGTAAGAGTGATTGAGAGTAAGAGTGAGTAATAGTGTGTAAGAGTGATTGAGAGTAAGAGTGAGTAATAGTGCGTAAGAGTGATTGAGAGTGAGAGTGATTATGAGAGAGTTAAGAGTGTGAGGTGTGAGAGAGTAGCAGGCCAGGGAGGCAGGATGTGTGATCACAGGCGAGGCCTAGGCCTCGTGATCTCTAATGTTGGTTTTTATATATATGTTGGATTTTTTGTCCTGTTTCAAATTATAATTATTTAGCAGGAATGTAATAAGATATTGCACAGTATTAATGTGACAATAATATATGCATTATTTCCTTGATAATCAAACTTGTTGTTCAAAGATAATATACAATCTTTGAAGGAAACATTTTGAGAGCGCGAGCTGGCAACACTGTTCTGGTGGTGAGAGAGACATGGTTAGTTGTGCTCAGACCTTCAGTGGTGAAGGGTGTGTCCCAGCTGGCCGCCACCCGCTGCCACCCGCCGCCACCCACCACCAGCCGCCACCCGCCACCCGCCACCAGCCGCCACCTGCCACCACCTGCCACCACCCACCACCAGCCGCCACCACCCACCACCAGCCGCCACCCGCCGCCACCCGCCACCCACCACCAGCCGCCACCCGCCGCCACCCGCCACCCACCACCAGCCGCCACCCGCCACCACCCACCACCCACCACCAGCCGCCACCTGCCACCACCCACCACCAGCCGCCACCCGCCACCAGCCACCGCCACCCACCACCGCCACTCACCCCCCGCCGCCACCACCCACCACCAGCCGCCACCCGCCACCAGCCACCGCCACCCACCACCGCCACCCACCGCCACCACCCACCACCACCGCCGCCACCACCCATCACCGCCGCCGCCACCACCACCCACCACCACCGCCGCCACCACCCATCACCGCCGCCGCCGCCACCACCCACCACAGCCGCCGCCGACACCACCGCCACCACCCACCACAGCCGCCACCACCACCCACCACCACCACCACCACCCACCACCGCCGCCACCACCAGCCGCCACAAGCCGCCACCGCCCGCCACCGCCCGCCACCAGCCGCCATCACCACCACCACCAGCCGCCATCACCGCCACCAGCCGCCACCAGCTGCCACCACCACCAGCCGCCACCACCACCACCACCAGCCGCCATCACCACCACCAGCTGCCACCACTACCAGCCGCCATCACCGCCACCAGCTGCCACCACCACCAGCCGCCATCACCGCCACCAGCTGCCACCACCACCAGCCGCCACCACCAGCCGCCACCACCGCCACCACCACCTGCCACCAGCCGCCACCACCGCCCGCTATCAGCCGTCACCGCCCGTTGCCACAGTCGCCACCGCAAGCCGCCACCGCCAGCCGCCACCAGCCCCCCCCACCGCCGATCGTCACCACCCATCACAGCCGCCGCCGCCCGCCACCGCCCGCCACCGCCCGCCACCACCCACCACAGCCGCCACCACCCACCACCCGCCGCCACCACCAGCCGCCGCCGCCACCCACCACCCGCCGCCACCACCCACCACCACCAGCCGCCGCCGCCACCACCACCCACCACCACCAGCCGCCGCCGCCACCACCACCACCCACCACCACCGCCGCCACCACCACCCACCACCACCGCCGCCACCACCCACCACCGCCAGCCGCCACCACTCATCACAGACGCCGCCACCCGCCACCGCCCGCCACCACCGCCAGACACAGACGCCAGTGTCCGCCACCGCCGCCACTGTCCGCCACCGCCGCCACTGTCCGCCACCGCCGCCACTGTCCGCCACCGCCGCCACTGTCCGCCACCGCCACCACTGTCTGCCCGCCGCCTCCACTGTCCGCCCGCCGCCACCACTGTCCGCCCGCCGCCACCACTGTCCGCCCGCCGCCGCCACTGTTCGCCCGCCGCCGCCACTGTCCGCCCGCCGCCGCCACTGTCTGCCCGCCGCCGCCACTGTCCGCCCGCCGCCGCCACTGTCCGCCCGCCGCCACTGTCCACCAAAGCCGCCACGGTCCGCCCGCCGCCACTATACGCCACAGCTGCCACTATCCGCCACCGCCGCCTCTGTCCGCCCGCCGCCACTATCCGCCACCGCCGCCACTGTCTGCCCGCCGCCACTATCCGCCACCGCCGCCACTGTCCGCGCGCCGCTACTGTCCGCCCGCCGCCACTATCCGCCACCGCCGCCACTGTCCGCCACAGCCGCCACTCTCCGCCGTACAGCCTCCCCTCTCTCCGTTAGTAAATAATTATAATTGTTAGTAAATAATAAAAGAAATATAAATTATTAGATTTTTTTACCCTTAAATTGGTTTTAATATTTAAATTGAAAATAATAATATAATATAAAATATAATAAAAATAATATAATATAAAATATAATTTAATTTCAAGAAATTTAACTTTAAACACAAAGATGTGAAAAGGGTTCAGATTATTGGCTCAAACCTTTCATAAGAGATTCATATTGGTATATGAATGGATTATGAATGACTCATGTTAGGAGTGTAAAGTTGCCACAACATCTCAAATTAGTGTTATATACATATGTCTTGGTTATAAGTTTTGGAAACCTATTTAAGTCCACACACAATATCGTATCTGATACGATAAAACAAACGTTTCCAATACTTTCAAATACTTTCCAGATATGTTGTGGCAACCTAAAATTGTTTGCTGGGTTGGCATATATTGGGTATAAAAAGTCGTAATTTTAAACTGCAAATACGTGCAGAGAGCCAGAATTTGGCTACAAAATCTGGCTCAGGTATCGGACTTGGGATGTTTGGGATATTTTGAAAACTGCAGGGAGGATTGGGCAAAATGTGACCCACCGCCGCTTTCAGTAATTGGCATAATTTCGGTATAAAAATTCGGAATTTCAAAGTGTGAATACGTGCAGAGAGCCAGAATTTAGCTCCAAAATATGGCTCAGTCCTCGAAATTGGGATGTTTAGGATATTTTGAAAACTGCAGAGGGGTTTGGGACAAATATAACCAAACGCCGCTTTCAGTACTTGGCAAAAGTTGGGTTTAAAAAGTTGTAATTTCAAACTGCGAATAGGTGCAGAGTGCCAGAATTTGGCTCCAAAATATGGCTCAGGCCTCGAAATTGAGATATTTTGGATATTTAGAAAACTCCAGGGGGAGTTTGATCAAAATGTGACTCACCGCTGCTTTCAGTACTTGGCATATGTTGGGTATAAAAAGTCGTAATTTCAAACTACGAATACGTGCAGAGAGCCAGGAATTGGCTGCAAAATATGGTTCAGGTATCGGATTTGGGATGTTTAGGATATTTTGAAAACTGCAGGGCGGTTTGGGCAAAATGTGACCTCCCGCCGCTTTCAGTAATTGGCATAATTTCGGTATAAAAATTCGGAATTTCAAACTGCGAATACGTGCAGAGAGCCAGGAATTGGCTCCAAAATATGGCTCAGGCCACGAAATTAGGATGTTTCGGATATTTTGAAAACTGCAGGGGGGGGGGGGGGGTTGAAACAAAATGTGACTTACTGCTGTTTTCAGTACTTGGCATATGTTAGGTATAAAAAGTCGTAATTTCAAACTGCGAATACGTAAAGAGAGCTAGAATTTGGCTCCAAAATATGCCTCAGGCCTCGAAAATGGGATGTTTGGGATATTTTGAAAACTGCGAGGGTGGGGGGGGTTGAGTAAAATGTGACTCACCGCTGCTTTCAGCACTTGGCATATGTTGGGTATAAAAAATCGAAAATTCAAACTGCGAATACGTACAGAGAGCCAGAATTTGGCCCCAAAATATAGCTCAGGCCTCGAAATTGGGATGTTTGTGATATTTTGAAAACTGCAGGGGTGGGAGGGGTTTGGGACAAATGTGACCAAACGCTGCATTCAGTACTTGGCATAAGTTGGGTATAAAAATTCGTAATTTCAAACTGCGAATATGTGCAGAGAGCAAGAATTTGGCTCCAAAATATGGCTCAGGCCTTGAAATTGGGATGTTTGGGATATTATGAAAACTGCAGAGGGGTTTGGGACAAATTTGACCAAACTCCGCTTTCAGTACTCTGCATATGTTGGGTATAAAAAGTCGTAATTTAAAACTGCGAATACATGCAGAGAGCCAGAATTTGGCTCCAAAATATGGCTCAGGTCTCAAAATTGGTATTGTGACGGTAACGCGTTGGTGTTCGGCTGTTTAAGGCTAGGGGTATGGCCTCGTCACATAGTTATAAAAAAAAAAAATAGAAAAAAACTGGAACTTCGTCTGTGGTAAGGTAAGGAGAAGACACACAAAACACAAGTAAACTTTAACAATGAAATTTTAATTACGTTAAATAAATCAAAACATGAAAAAATGGACAAACAAATTCGTATAATAAAATCAATCAATCACAATAATAAGAATAATTAAATGACACAATGAAAAGTTACGTTAAGGCAAAATAACAAGAAATGCAACACAAAAGTAAATGGGAGGTGCTGGAATATTGGCTTTAAGCCACCACTTCTCTCAGTACACGCTAGCGTCTAGCCGGGAGGAGTGGTGACAACGAGAGTACCGAATATTCTGAGGTCTGAGGTCGTGGCGACCCCAGACATCAAGTAGTATGGGGGGGGCGAGTGCAGGTGCAGACAGACCGGCGACCAATCAGCGGAGCCGGTAGCGATCAACATGTAGTTTGGTGGTTTGAGTCCGAACAGGTGGCTGGCTGCATACGTTTTGCTCACCCTGGCAAGCCTTGCTGGTGTTGTTGTCATTGTTGGACATGTCTTCCATAGTCGTTTTATATAATTTCGAAGACGTAATTATGGAGGGAAGAGCAGGCTCAATCTCTTGAAGGAGATTATCGTCACAGTATGTTTGGGATATTTTGAAAACTGCATGGGGGGTTTGAGCAAAATGTGACTCACTGCTGCTTTCACTACTTTGCATATGTTGGGGTATAAAAAGTCTTAATTTCAAAATGTGAATACGTGCAGAGAGCCAGAATTTGGCTCCAAAATATGGCTCAGGCCTCGAAATTGGGATGTTTGGGATATTTTGAAAACTGCAGGGGGGGGGGGGTTTGAGCAAAATGTGACTCACCACCGCTTTCAGTACTTGGCATATGTTAGGTATAAAAGTCATAATTTCAAACTGCGAATACATGCAGAGAGCCAGAATTTGGCTCGAAAATATGGCTCAGGCCTCAAAATTGGGATGTTTGGGATATTTTTAAAACTGCAAGGGTGGTTTGTTCAAAATGTGACTTATCGCCGCTAACAGTACTTGGGATATGTTGGGTACAAAAATTCGTAATTCCAAACTGCAAATACGTGCAGAGAGAGAGAATTTGGCTCCAAAACATGGGTCAGGGCTCGTTAATGGGATGTTTGGGATATTTTGAAAACAGCAAGGGGTTTGGGACAAATGTGACCAAACGCGGCTTTCAGTACTTGGCATATGTTGGGTATAAAAAGTCGTAATTTCAAACTGCGAATACGTGCAGAGAGCCAAAATGTGGCTCAAAAATATGGGTCAGGCCTCAAAATTGGGATGTTTGGGATATTTTGAAAACTGCAGGGGGGGGGGGGGGTTGGGCAAAATGTGACTCACCGCCGCTTTCAGTACTTCGCATATGTTGGGTATTAAAAGTCGAAATTTCTAACTACGAATACGTGCAAAGAGCCAGAATTTGGCCCCAAAACATGGCTCAGTCCTCGAAATTGGGATGTTTGGGATATTTTGAAAACTGAAGGGGGGTTTGGGTCCTATGCGACCAAACGCCGCTTTCAGTACTTGGCATATGTTGGGTATAAAAATTCGTAATTTTAAACTGCGAATACGTGAAGAGAGCCAGAACTTGGCTCCAAAATATGCCTCAGGCTTCGAAATTGGGAGGTTTGGGATATTTTGAAAACTGCAGGTGGGTTTGACACAAATGTAACCAAACGCCGCTTTCAGTACTTCGCATATGTTGGGTATAAAAAGTCGTAATTTCAAACTGTGAATACGTGCAGAGAGCCAGAATTTGGCCCCAAAACATGGCTCAGTCCTTGAAATTGGGATGTTTGGGATATTTTGAAAACTGCAGGGGGGTTTGGGTCATATGTGACCAAACGCCGCTTTCAGTACTTCGTATATGTTGGGTATAAAAATTCGTAATTTTAAACTGCGAATACGTGAAGAAAGCCCGAATTTGGCTCCAAAATATGCATCAGGCCTCGAAATTTGGATGTTTGGGATATTTTGAAAACAGCAGGGGGGTTTGGGTCAAATGTGAACAAACGCCGCTCTCAGTACTTGGCATATGTTGGGTACAAAAATTCGAAATTTCAAACTGCGAATACGTGCAGAGAGCCAGAATTTGGCTCCTAAATATGGCTCAGGCCTCGAAATTGGGATGTTTGGGATATTTTGAAAACAGCAGGGGGGTTTGGGTCAAATGTGAACAAACGCCGCTCTCAGTACTTGGCATATGTTGGGTACAAAAATTCGAAATTTCAAACTGCGAATACGTGCAGAGAGCCAGAATTTGGCTCCTAAATATGGCTCAGGCCTCGAAATTGGGATGTTTGGGATATTTTGAAAACCGCAGGTGGTTTTGGGACAAATGTGACCAAACGCCGCTTTCAGTACTTGGCATATGTTGGGTATAAAAAGTCGTAATTTTAAACTGCGAATACGTGCAGAGAGCCAGAATTTGGCTCCAAAATTTGGCTCAGGCCTCGAATTTGGGATTTTTAGGATATATAGAAAACGGCAGGGGGAGTTTGATCAAAATGTGTCTCACCGCTGCTTTCAGTACTTGGAATATGTTGGGTATAAAAAGTCGTAATTTCAAACTACGAATACGTGCTGAGATCCAGAATTTGGCTCCAAAATATGGTGCAGGCATCGAAATTGGTATGTTTGGGATATTTTGAAAACTGCAGGGGGGTTTGGGTCAAATGTGACCAAATGCCGCTTTCAGTAATTGGCATAATTTCGGTATAAAAAGTCGGAATTTCAAACTGCGAATACGTGCAGAGAGCCAGAATTTGGCTACAAAATCTGGCTCAGGTATCGGACTTGGGATGTTTGGGATATTTTGAAAACTGCAGGGAGGATTGGGCAAAATGTGACCCACCGCCGCTTTCAGTAATTGGCATAATTTCGGTATAAAAAGTCGGAATTTCAAACTGCGAATACGAGCAGAGAGCCAGAATTTGACTCCAAAATATGGCTCAGGTATCGGATTTTTGATGTTTTGGATATTTTGAAAACTCCATGAGGGGTGTTTGGGCAAAATGTTACACAACGGTGCTCTCAGTACTAGGCATATGTTGGGGATAAAAATTCGGAATTTCAAAGTGTGAATATGTGCAGAGAGCCAGAATTTGGCTCCAAAATATGGCTCAGTCCTCGAAATTGGGATGTTTAGTATATTTTGAAAACTGCAGAGGGGTTTGGGACAAATATAACCAAACGCCGCTTTCAGTACTTGGCAAAAGTTGGGTTTAAAAAGTTGTAATTTCAAACTGCGAATACGTGCAGAGTGCCAGAATTTGGCTCCAAAATATGGCTCAGGCCTCGAAATTGAGATATTTTGGATATTTAGAAAACTCCAGGGGGAGTTTGATCAAAATGTGACTCACCGCTGCTTTCAGTACTTGGCATATGTTGGGTATAAAAAGTCGTAATTTCAAACTACGAATACGTGCAGAGAGCCAGGAATTGGCTGCAAAATATGGTTCAGGTATCGGATTTGGGATGTTTAGGATATTTTGAAAACTGCAGGGCGGTCTGGGCAAAATGTGACCTCCCGCCGCTTTCAGTAATTGGCATAATTTCGGTATAAAAATTCGGAATTTCAAACTGCGAATACGTGCAGAGAGCCAGGAATTGGCTCCAAAATATGGCTCAGGCCACGAAATTAGGATGTTTCGGATATTTTGAAAACTGCAGGGGGGGGGGGGGGTTTGAAACAAAATGTGACTTACTGCTGTTTTCAGTACTTGGCATATGTTAGGTATAAAAAGTCGTAATTTCAAACTGCGAATACGTAAAGAGAGCTAGAATTTGGCTCCAAAATATGCCTCAGGCCTCGAAAATGGGATGTTTGGGATATTTTGAAAACTGCAGGGGGGGGGGGGGTTTGAGCAAAATGTGACTCACCACCGCTTTCAGTACTTGGCATATGTTAGGTATAAAAGTCATAATTTCAAACTGCGAATACATGCAGAGAGCCAGAATTTGGCTCGAAAATATGGCTCAGGCCTCAAAATTGGGATGTTTGGGATATTTTTAAAACTGCAAGGGTGGTTTGTTCAAAATGTGACTTATCGCCGCTAACAGTACTTGGGATATGTTGGGTACAAAAATTCGTAATTCCAAACTGCAAATACGTGCAGAGAGAGAGAATTTGGCTCCAAAACATGGGTCAGGGCTCGTTAATGGGATGTTTGGGATATTTTGAAAACAGCAAGGGGTTTGGGACAAATGTGACCAAACGCGGCTTTCAGTACTTGGCATATGTTGGGTATAAAAAGTCGTAATTTCAAACTGCGAATACGTGCAGAGAGCCAAAATGTGGCTCAAAAATATGGGTCAGGCCTCAAAATTGGGATGTTTGGGATATTTTGAAAACTGCAGGGGGGGGGGGTTGGGCAAAATGTGACTCACCGCCGCTTTCAGTACTTCGCATATGTTGGGTATTAAAAGTCGAAATTTCTAACTACGAATACGTGCAAAGAGCCAGAATTTGGCCCCAAAACATGGCTCAGTCCTCGAAATTGGGATGTTTGGGATATTTTGAAAACTGAAGGGGGGTTTGGGTCCTATGCGACCAAACGCCGCTTTCAGTACTTGGCATATGTTGGGTATAAAAATTCGTAATTTTAAACTGCGAATACGTGAAGAGAGCCAGAACTTGGCTCCAAAATATGCCTCAGGCTTCGAAATTGGGAGGTTTGGGATATTTTGAAAACTGCAGGTGGGTTTGACACAAATGTAACCAAACGCCGCTTTCAGTACTTCGCATATGTTGGGTATAAAAAGTCGTAATTTCAAACTGTGAATACGTGCAGAGAGCCAGAATTTGGCCCCAAAACATGGCTCAGTCCTTGAAATTGGGATGTTTGGGATATTTTGAAAACTGCAGGGGGGTTTGGGTCATATGTGACCAAACGCCGCTTTCAGTACTTCGTATATGTTGGGTATAAAAATTCGTAATTTTAAACTGCGAATACGTGAAGAAAGCCCGAATTTGGCTCCAAAATATGCATCAGGCCTCGAAATTTGGATGTTTGGGATATTTTGAAAACAGCAGGGGGGTTTGGGTCAAATGTGAACAAACGCCGCTCTCAGTACTTGGCATATGTTGGGTACAAAAATTCGAAATTTCAAACTGCGAATACGTGCAGAGAGCCAGAATTTGGCTCCTAAATATGGCTCAGGCCTCGAAATTGGGATGTTTGGGATATTTTGAAAACAGCAGGGGGGTTTGGGTCAAATGTGAACAAACGCCGCTCTCAGTACTTGGCATATGTTGGGTACAAAAATTCGAAATTTCAAACTGCGAATACGTGCAGAGAGCCAGAATTTGGCTCCTAAATATGGCTCAGGCCTCGAAATTGGGATGTTTGGGATATTTTGAAAACCGCAGGTGGTTTTGGGACAAATGTGACCAAACGCCGCTTTCAGTACTTGGCATATGTTGGGTATAAAAAGTCGTAATTTTAAACTGCGAATACGTGCAGAGAGCCAGAATTTGGCTCCAAAATTTGGCTCAGGCCTCGAATTTGGGATTTTTAGGATATATAGAAAACGGCAGGGGGAGTTTGATCAAAATGTGTCTCACCGCTGCTTTCAGTACTTGGAATATGTTGGGTATAAAAAGTCGTAATTTCAAACTACGAATACGTGCTGAGATCCAGAATTTGGCTCCAAAATATGGTGCAGGCATCGAAATTGGTATGTTTGGGATATTTTGAAAACTGCAGGGGGGTTTGGGTCAAATGTGACCAAATGCCGCTTTCAGTAATTGGCATAATTTCGGTATAAAAAGTCGGAATTTCAAACTGCGAATACGTGCAGAGAGCCAGAATTTGGCTACAAAATCTGGCTCAGGTATCGGACTTGGGATGTTTGGGATATTTTGAAAACTGCAGGGAGGATTGGGCAAAATGTGACCCACCGCCGCTTTCAGTAATTGGCATAATTTCGGTATAAAAAGTCGGAATTTCAAACTGCGAATACGAGCAGAGAGCCAGAATTTGACTCCAAAATATGGCTCAGGTATCGGATTTTTGATGTTTTGGATATTTTGAAAACTCCATGAGGGGTGTTTGGGCAAAATGTTACACAACGGTGCTCTCAGTACTAGGCATATGTTGGGGATAAAAATTCGGAATTTCAAAGTGTGAATATGTGCAGAGAGCCAGAATTTGGCTCCAAAATATGGCTCAGTCCTCGAAATTGGGATGTTTAGGATATTTTGAAAACTGCAGAGGGGTTTGGGACAAATATAACCAAACGCCGCTTTCAGTACTTGGCAAAAGTTGGGTTTAAAAAGTTGTAATTTCAAACTGCGAATACGTGCAGAGTGCCAGAATTTGGCTCCAAAATATGGCTCAGGCCTCGAAATTGAGATATTTTGGATATTTAGAAAACTCCAGGGGGAGTTTGATCAAAATGTGACTCACCGCTGCTTTCAGTACTTGGCATATGTTGGGTATAAAAAGTCGTAATTTCAAACTACGAATACGTGCAGAGAGCCAGGAATTGGCTGCAAAATATGGTTCAGGTATCGGATTTGGGATGTTTAGGATATTTTGAAAACTGCAGGGCGGTTTGGGCAAAATGTGACCTCCCGCCGCTTTCAGTAATTGGCATAATTTCGGTATAAAAATTCGGAATTTCAAACTGCGAATACGTGCAGAGAGCCAGGAATTGGCTCCAAAATATGGCTCAGGCCACGAAATTAGGATGTTTCGGATATTTTGAAAACTGCAGGGGGGGGGGGGTGAAACAAAATGTGACTTACTGCTGTTTTCAGTACTTGGCATATGTTAGGTATAAAAAGTCGTAATTTCAAACTGCGAATACGTAAAGAGAGCTAGAATTTGGCTCCAAAATATGCCTCAGGCCTCGAAAATAGGATGTTTGGGATATTTTGAAAACTGCGAGGGTGGGGGGGGATTGAGTAAAATGTGACTCACCGCTGCTTTCAGCACTTGGCATATGTTGGGTATAAAAAAATCGAAAATTCAAACTGCGAATACGTACAGAGAGCCAGAATTTGGCCCCAAAATATAGCTCAGGCCTCGAAATTGGGATGTTTGTGATATTTTGAAAACTGCAGGGGTGGGAGGGGTTTGGGACAAATGTGACCAAACGCTGCATTCAGTACTTGGCATAAGTTGGGTATAAAAATTCGTAATTTCAAACTGCGAATATGTGCAGAGAGCCAGAATTTGGCTCCAAAATATGGCTCAGGCCTTGAAATTGGGATGTTTGGGATATTATGAAAACTGCAGAGGGGTTTGGGACAAATTTGACCAAACTCCGCTTTCAGTACTCTGCATATGTTGGGTATAAAAAGTCGTAATTTAAAACTGCGAATACATGCAGAGAGCCAGAATTTGGCTCCAAAATATGGCTCAGGTCTCAAAATTGGTATTGTGACGGTAACGCGTTGGTGTTCGGCTGTTTAAGGCTAGGGGTATGGCCTCGTCACATAGTTATAAAAAAAAAATAGAAAAAACTGGAACTTCGTCTGTGGTAAGGTAAGGAGAAGACACACAAAACACAAGTAAACTTTAACAATGAAATTTTAATTACGTTAAATAAATCAAAACATGAAAAAATGGACAAACAAATTCGTATAATAAAATCAATCAATCACAATAATAAGAATAATTAAATGACACAATGAAAAGTTACGTTAAGGCAAAATAACAAGAAGTGCAACACAAAAGTAAATGGGAGGTGCTGGAATATTGGCTTTAAGCCACCACTTCTCTCAGTACACGCTAGCGTCTAGCCGGGAGGAGTGGTGACAACGAGAGCACCGAATATTCTGAGGTCTGAGGTCGTGGCGACCCCAGACATCAAGTAGTATGGGGGGGGGGGGCGAGTGCAGGTGCAGCCAGACCGGCGACCAATCAGCGGAGCCGGTAGCGATCAACATGTAGTTTGGTGGTTTGAGTCCGAACAGGTGGCTGGCTGCATACGTTTTGCTCACCCTGGCAAGCCTTGCTGGTGTTGTTGTCGTTGTTGGACATGTCTTCCATAGTCGTTTTATATAATTTCGAAGACGTAATTATGGAGGGAAGAGCAGGCTCAATCTCTTGAAGGAGATTATCGTCACAGTATGTTTGGGATATTTTGAAAACTGCATGGGGGGTTTAAGCAAAATGTGACTCACTGCTGCTTTCACTACTTTGCATATGTTGGGGTATAAAAAGTCTTAATTTCAAAATGTGAATACGTGCAGAGAGCCAGAATTTGGCTCCAAAATATGGCTCAGGCCTCGAAATTGGGATGTTTGGGATATTTTGAAAACTGCAGGGGGGGGGGTTTGAGCAAAATGTGACTCACCGCCGCTTTCAGTACTTGGCATATGTTAGGTATAAAAGTCATAATTTCAAACTGCGAATACATGCAGAGAGCCAGAATTTGGCTCGAAAATATGGCTCAGGCCTCAAAATTGGGATGTTTGGGATATTTTTAAAACTGCAAGGGTGGTTTGTTCAAAATGTGACTTATCGCCGCTAACAGTACTTGGGATATGTTGGGTACAAAAATTCGTAATTCCAAACTGCAAATACGTGCAGAGAGAGAGAATTTGGCTCCAAAACATGGGTCAGGGCTCGTTAATGTGATGTTTGGGATATTTTGAAAACAGCAAGGGGTTTGGGACAAATGTGACCAAACGCGGCTTTCAGTACTTGGCATATGTTGGGTATAAAAAGTCGTAATTTCAAACTGCGAATACGTGCAGAGAGCCAAAATGTGGCTCAAAAATATGGGTCAGGCCTCAAAATTGGGATGTTTGGGATATTTTGAAAACTGCAGGGGGGGGGGGGGCAAAATGTGACTCACCGCCGCTTTCAGTACTTCGCATATGTTGGGTATTAAAAGTCGAAATTTCTAACTACGAATACGTGCAAAGAGCCCGAATTTGGCCCCAAAACATGGCTCAGTCCTCGAAATTGGGATGTTTGGGATATTTTGAAAACTGAAGGGGGGTTTGGGTCCTATGTGACCAAACGCCGCTTTCAGTACTTCGCATATGTTGGGTACAAAAATTCGTAATTTTAAACTGCGAATACGTGAAGAGAGCCAGAACTTGGCTCCAAAATATGCCTCAGGCTTCGAAATTGGGAGGTTTGGGATATTTTGAAAACTGCAGGTGGGTTTGACACAAATGTAACCAAACGCCGCTTTCAGTACTTCGCATATGTTGGGTATAAAAAGTCGTAATTTCAAACTGTGAATACGTGCAGAGAGCCAGAATTTGGCCCCAAAACATGGCTCAGTCCTCGAAATTGGGATGTTTGGGATATTTTGAAAACTGCAGGGGGGTTTGGGTCATATGTGACCAAACGCCGCTTTCAGTACTTCGTATATGTTGGGTATAAAAATTCGTAATTTTAAACTGCGAATACGTGAAGAAAGCCAGAATTTGGCTCCAAAATATGCCTCAGGCCTCGAAATTTGGATGTTTGGGATATTTTGAAAACAGCAGGGGGGTTTGGGTCAAATGTGAACAAACGCCGCTCTCAGTACTTGGCATATGTTGGGTACAAAAATTCGAAATTTCAAACTGCGAATACGTGCAGAGAGCCAGAATTTGGCTCCTAAATATGGCTCAGGCCTCGAAATTGGGATGTTTGGGATATTTTGAAAACAGCAGGGGGGTTTGGGTCAAATGTGAACAAACGCCGCTCTCAGTACTTGGCATATGTTGGGTACAAAAATTCGAAATTTCAAACTGCGAATACGTGCAGAGAGCCAGAATTTGGCTCCTAAATATGGCTCAGGCCTCGAAATTGGGATGTTTGGGATATTTTGAAAACCGCAGGTGGTTTTGGGACAAATGTGACCAAACGCCGCTTTCAGTACTTGGCATATGTTGGGTATAAAAAGTCGTAATTTTAAACTGCGAATACGTGCAGAGAGCCAGAATTTGGCTCCAAAATTTGGCTCAGGCCTCGAATTTGGGATTTTTAGGATATATAGAAAACAGCAGGGGGAGTTTGATCAAAATGTGTCTCACCGCTGCTTTCAGTACTTGGAATATGTTGGGTATAAAAAGTCGTAATTTCAAACTACGAATACGTGCTGAGATCCAGAATTTGGCTCCAAAATATGGTGCAGGCATCGAAATTGGTATGTTTGGGATATTTTGAAAACTGCAGGGGGGTTTGGGTCAAATGTGACCAAATGCCGCTTTCAGTAATTGGCATAATTTCGGTATAAAAAGTCGGAATTTCAAACTGCGAATACGTGCAGAGAGCCAGAATTTGGCTACAAAATCTGGCTCAGGTATCGGACTTGGGATGTTTGGGATATTTTGAAAACTGCAGGGAGGATTGGGCAAAATGTGACCCACCGCCGCTTTCAGTAATTGGCATAATTTCGGTATAAAAAGTCGGAATTTCAAACTGCGAATACGAGCAGAGAGCCAGAATTTGACTCCAAAATATGGCTCAGGTATCGGATTTTTGATGTTTTGGATATTTTGAAAACTCCATGAGGGGTGTTTGGGCAAAATGTTACACAACGGTGCTCTCAGTACTAGGCAAATGTTGGGGATAAAAATTCGGAATTTCAAAGTGTGAATATGTGCAGAGAGCCAGAATTTGGCTCCAAAATATGGCTCAGTCCTCGAAATTGGGATGTTTAGGATATTTTGAAAACTGCAGAGGGGTTTGGGACAAATATAACCAAACGCCGCTTTCAGTACTTGGCAAAAGTTGGGTTTAAAAAGTTGTAATTTCAAACTGCGAATACGTGCAGAGTGCCAGAATTTGGCTCCAAAATATGGCTCAGGCCTCGAAATTGAGATATTTTGGATATTTAGAAAACTCCAGGGGGAGTTTGATCAAAATGTGACTCACCGCTGCTTTCAGTACTTGGCATATGTTGGGTATAAAAAGTCGTAATTTCAAACTACGAATACGTGCAGAGAGCCAGGAATTGGCTGCAAAATATGGTTCAGGTATCGGATTTGGGATGTTTAGGATATTTTGAAAACTGCAGGGCGGTTTGGGCAAAATGTGACCTCCCGCTGCTTTCAGTAATTGGCATAATTTCGGTATAAAAATTCGGAATTTCAAACTGCGAATACGTGCAGAGAGCCAGGAATTGGCTCCAAAATATGGCTCAGGCCACGAAATTAGGATGTTTCGGATATTTTGAAAACTGCAGGGGGGGGGGGGGTTGAAACAAAATGTGACTTACTGCTGTTTTCAGTACTTGGCATATGTTAGGTATAAAAAGTCGTAATTTCAAACTGCGAATACGTAAAGAGAGCTAGAATTTGGCTCCAAAATATGCCTCAGGCCTCGAAAATGGGATGTTTGGGATATTTTGAAAACTGCGAGGGTGGGGGGGGATTGAGTAAAATGTGACTCACCGCTGCTTTCAGCACTTGGCATATGTTGGGTATAAAAAATCGAAAATTCAAACTGCGAATACGTACAGAGAGCCAGAATTTGGCCCCAAAATATAGCTCAGGCCTCGAAATTGGGATGTTTGTGATATTTTGAAAACTGCAGGGGTGGGAGGGGTTTGGGACAAATGTGACCAAACGCTGCATTCAGTACTTGGCATAAGTTGGGTATAAAAATTCGTAATTTCAAACTGCGAATATGTGCAGAGAGCCAGAATTTGGCTCCAAAATATGGCTCAGGCCTTGAAATTGGGATGTTTGGGATATTATGAAAACTGCAGAGGGGTTTGGGACAAATTTGACCAAACTCCGCTTTCAGTACTCTGCATATGTTGGGTATAAAAAGTCGTAATTTAAAACTGCGAATACATGCAGAGAGCCAGAATTTGGCTCCAAAATATGGCTCAGGTCTCAAAATTGGTATTGTGACGGTAACGCGTTGGTGTTCGGCTGTTTAAGGCTAGGGGTATGGCCTCGTCACATAGTTATAAAAAAAAAAATAGAAAAAACTGGAACTTCGTCTGTGGTAAGGTAAGGAGAAGACACACAAAACACAAGTAAACTTTAACAATGAAATTTTAATTACGTTAAATAAATCAAAACATGAAAAAATGGACAAACAAATTCGTATAATAAAATCAATCAATCACAATAATAAGAATAATTAAATGACACAATGAAAAGTTACGTTAAGGCAAAATAACAAGAAGTGCAACACAAAAGTAAATGGGAGGTGCTGGAATATTGGCTTTAAGCCACCACTTCTCTCAGTACACGCTAGCGTCTAGCCGGGAGGAGTGGTGACAACGAGAGTACCGAATATTCTGAGGTCTGAGGTCGTGGCGACCCCAGACATCAAGTAGTATGGGGGGGGGCGAGTGCAGGTGCAGACAGACCGGCGACCAATCAGCGGAGCCGGTAGCGATCAACATGTAGTTTGGTGGTTTGAGTCCGAACAGGTGGCTGGCTGCATACGTTTTGCTCACCCTGGCAAGCCTTGCTGGTGTTGTTGTCGTTGTTGGACATGTCTTCCATAGTCGTTTTATATAATTTCGAAGACGTAATTATGGAGGGAAGAGCAGGCTCAATCTCTTGAAGGAGATTATCGTCACAGTATGTTTGGGATATTTTGAAAACTGCATGGGGGGTTTGAGCAAAATGTGACTCACTGCTGCTTTCACTACTTTGCATATGTTGGGGTATAAAAAGTCTTAATTTCAAAATGTGAATACGTGCAGAGAGCCAGAATTTGGCTCCAAAATATGGCTCAGGCCTCGAAATTGGGATGTTTGGGATATTTTGAAAACTGCAGGGGGGGGGGGGGTTTGAGCAAAATGTGACTCACCGCCGCTTTCAGTACTTGGCATATGTTAGGTATAAAAGTCATAATTTCAAACTGCGAATACATGCAGAGAGCCAGAATTTGGCTCGAAAATATGGCTCAGGCCTCAAAATTGGGATGTTTGGGATATTTTTAAAACTGCAAGGGTGGTTTGTTCAAAATGTGACTTATCGCCGCTAACAGTACTTGGGATATGTTGGGTACAAAAATTCGTAATTCCAAACTGCAAATACGTGCAGAGAGAGAGAATTTGGCTCCAAAACATGGGTCAGGGCTCGTTAATGGGATGTTTGGGATATTTTGAAAACAGCAAGGGGTTTGGGACAAATGTGACCAAACGCGGCTTTCAGTACTTGGCATATGTTGGGTATAAAAAGTCGTAATTTCAAACTGCGAATACGTGCAGAGAGCCAAAATGTGGCTCAAAAATATGGGTCAGGCCTCAAAATTGGGATGTTTGGGATATTTTGAAAACTGCAGGGGGGGGGGGTTGGGCAAAATGTGACTCACCGCCGCTTTCAGTACTTCGCATATGTTGGGTATTAAAAGTCGAAATTTCTAACTACGAATACGTGCAAAGAGCCAGAATTTGGCCCCAAAACATGGCTCAGTCCTCGAAATTGGGATGTTTGGGATATTTTGAAAACTGAAGGGGGGTTTGGGTCCTATGTGACCAAACGCCGCTTTCAGTACTTGGCATATGTTGGGTATAAAAAGTCGTAATTTTAAACTGCGAATACGTGCAGAGAGCCAGAATTTGGCTCCAAAATTTGGCTCAGGCCTCGAATTTGGGATTTTTAGGATATATAGAAAACAGCAGGGGGAGTTTGATCAAAATGTGTCTCACCGCTGCTTTCAGTACTTGGAATATGTTGGGTATAAAAAGTCGTAATTTCAAACTACGAATACGTGCTGAGATCCAGAATTTGGCTCCAAAATATGGTGCAGGCATCGAAATTGGTATGTTTGGGATATTTTGAAAACTGCAGGGGGGTTTGGGTCAAATGTGACCAAATGCCGCTTTCAGTAATTGGCATAATTTCGGTATAAAAAGTCGGAATTTCAAACTGCGAATACGTGCAGAGAGCCAGAATTTGGCTACAAAATCTGGCTCAGGTATCGGACTTGGGATGTTTGGGATATTTTGAAAACTGCAGGGAGGATTGGGCAAAATGTGACCCACCGCCGCTTTCAGTAATTGGCATAATTTCGGTATAAAAAGTCGGAATTTCAAACTGCGAATACGAGCAGAGAGCCAGAATTTGACTCCAAAATATGGCTCAGGTATCGGATTTTTGATGTTTTGGATATTTTGAAAACTCCATGAGGGGTGTTTGGGCAAAATGTTACACAACGGTGCTCTCAGTACTAGGCAAATGTTGGGGATAAAAATTCGGAATTTCAAAGTGTGAATATGTGCAGAGAGCCAGAATTTGGCTCCAAAATATGGCTCAGTCCTCGAAATTGGGATGTTTAGGATATTTTGAAAACTGCAGAGGGGTTTGGGACAAATATAACCAAACGCCGCTTTCAGTACTTGGCAAAAGTTGGGTTTAAAAAGTTGTAATTTCAAACTGCGAATACGTGCAGAGTGCCAGAATTTGGCTCCAAAATATGGCTCAGGCCTCGAAATTGAGATATTTTGGATATTTAGAAAACTCCAGGGGGAGTTTGATCAAAATGTGACTCACCGCTGCTTTCAGTACTTGGCATATGTTGGGTATAAAAAGTCGTAATTTCAAACTACGAATACGTGCAGAGAGCCAGGAATTGGCTGCAAAATATGGTTCAGGTATCGGATTTGGGATGTTTAGGATATTTTGAAAACTGCAGGGCGGTTTGGGCAAAATGTGACCTCCCGCTGCTTTCAGTAATTGGCATAATTTCGGTATAAAAATTCGGAATTTCAAACTGCGAATACGTGCAGAGAGCCAGGAATTGGCTCCAAAATATGGCTCAGGCCACGAAATTAGGATGTTTCGGATATTTTGAAAACTGCAGGGGGGGGGGGGTTGAAACAAAATGTGACTTACTGCTGTTTTCAGTACTTGGCATATGTTAGGTATAAAAAGTCGTAATTTCAAACTGCGAATACGTAAAGAGAGCTAGAATTTGGCTCCAAAATATGCCTCAGGCCTCGAAAATGGGATGTTTGGGATATTTTGAAAACTGCGAGGGTGGGGGGGGATTGAGTAAAATGTGACTCACCGCTGCTTTCAGCACTTGGCATATGTTGGGTATAAAAAATCGAAAATTCAAACTGCGAATACGTACAGAGAGCCAGAATTTGGCCCCAAAATATAGCTCAGGCCTCGAAATTGGGATGTTTGTGATATTTTGAAAACTGCAGGGGTGGGAGGGGTTTGGGACAAATGTGACCAAACGCTGCATTCAGTACTTGGCATAAGTTGGGTATAAAAATTCGTAATTTCAAACTGCGAATATGTGCAGAGAGCCAGAATTTGGCTCCAAAATATGGCTCAGGCCTTGAAATTGGGATGTTTGGGATATTATGAAAACTGCAGAGGGGTTTGGGACAAATTTGACCAAACTCCGCTTTCAGTACTCTGCATATGTTGGGTATAAAAAGTCGTAATTTAAAACTGCGAATACATGCAGAGAGCCAGAATTTGGCTCCAAAATATGGCTCAGGTCTCAAAATTGGTATTGTGACGGTAACGCGTTGGTGTTCGGCTGTTTAAGGCTAGGGGTATGGCCTCGTCACATAGTTATAAAAAAAAAATAGAAAAAACTGGAACTTCGTCTGTGGTAAGGTAAGGAGAAGACACACAAAACACAAGTAAACTTTAACAATGAAATTTTAATTACGTTAAATAAATCAAAACATGAAAAAATGGACAAACAAATTCGTATAATAAAATCAATCAATCACAATAATAAGAATAATTAACCACTGCACTGCGCAAAGCGCCTTTAGGCGCTCAGAGAGTTGTGCTTTTTGTTTTTTAATTTGGCTATATTTTAATGTTGTTTAATGTTTTCATTACTATTTGTGTTTTGAAATGGAAATAGTTGACTTTGGAAACATTTTGACATTAAATTTACCTGAACATTTGTAAAAATAATAAAAATATGTCCTTGTCAATTGCACCAAGACGTTTTTGCCGAAAATAGGTGAGCAGTGCAAGGGTTAAATGACACAATGAAAAGTTACGTTAAGGCAAAATAACAAGAAGTGCAACACAAAAGTAAATGGGAGGTGCTGGAATATTGGCTTTAAGCCACCACTTCTCTCAGTACACGCTAGCGTCTAGCCGGGAGGAGTGGTGACAACGAGAGTACCGAATATTCTGAGGTCTGAGGTCGTGGCGACCCCAGACATCAAGTAGTATGGGGGGGGGCGAGTGCAGGTGCAGACAGACCGGCGACCAATCAGCGGAGCCGGTAGCGATCAACATGTAGTTTGGTGGTTTGAGTCCGAACAGGTGGCTGGCTGCATACGTTTTGCTCACCCTGGCAAGCCTTGCTGGTGTTGTTGTCGTTGTTGGACATGTCTTCCATAGTCGTTTTATATAATTTCGAAGACGTAATTATGGAGGGAAGAGCAGGCTCAATCTCTTGAAGGAGATTATCGTCACAGTATGTTTGGGATATTTTGAAAACTGCATGGGGGGTTTGAGCAAAATGTGACTCACTGCTGCTTTCACTACTTTGCATATGTTGGGGTATAAAAAGTCTTAATTTCAAAATGTGAATACGTGCAGAGAGCCAGAATTTGGCTCCAAAATATGGCTCAGGCCTCGAAATTGGGATGTTTGGGATATTTTGAAAACTGCAGGGGGGGGGGGGGGTTTGAGCAAAATGTGACTCACCGCCGCTTTCAGTACTTGGCATATGTTAGGTATAAAAGTCATAATTTCAAACTGCGAATACATGCAGAGAGCCAGAATTTGGCTCGAAAATATGGCTCAGGCCTCAAAATTGGGATGTTTGGGATATTTTTAAAACTGCAAGGGTGGTTTGTTCAAAATGTGACTTATCGCCGCTAACAGTACTTGGGATATGTTGGGTACAAAAATTCGTAATTCCAAACTGCAAATACGTGCAGAGAGAGAGAATTTGGCTCCAAAACATGGGTCAGGGCTCGTTAATGGGATGTTTGGAATATTTTGAAAACAGCAAGGGGTTTGGGACAAATGTGACCAAACGCGGCTTTCAGTACTTGGCATATGTTGGGTATAAAAAGTCGTAATTTCAAACTGCGAATACGTGCAGAGAGCCAAAATGTGGCTCAAAAATATGGGTCAGGCCTCAAAATTGGGATGTTTGGGATATTTTGAAAACTGCAGGGGGGGGGGGGGGGGCAAAATGTGACTCACCGCCGCTTTCAGTACTTCGCATATGTTGGGTATTAAAAGTCGAAATTTCTAACTACGAATACGTGCAAAGAGCCAGAATTTGGCCCCAAAACATGGCTCAGTCCTCGAAATTGGGATGTTTGGGATATTTTGAAAACTGAAGGGGGGTTTGGGTCCTATGTGACCAAACGCCGCTTTCAGTACTTGGCATATGTTGGGTATAAAAATTCGTAATTTTAAACTGCGAATACGTGAAGAGAGCCAGAACTTGGCTCCAAAATGTGCCTCAGGCTTCGAAATTGGGAGGTTTGGGATATTTTGAAAACTGCAGGTGGGTTTGACACAAATGTAACCAAACGCCGCTTTCAGTACTTCGCATATGTTGGGTATAAAAAGTCGTAATTTCAAACTGTGAATACGTGCAGAGAGCCAGAATTTGGCCCCAAAACATGGCTCAGTCCTTGAAATTGGGATGTTTGGGATATTTTGAAAACTGCAGGGGGGTTTGGGTCATATGTGACCAAACGCCGCTTTCAGTACTTCGTATATGTTGGGTATAAAAATTCGTAATTTTAAACTGCGAATACGTGAAGAAAGCCAGAATTTGGCTCCAAAATATGCATCAGGCCTCGAAATTTGGATGTTTGGGATATTTTGAAAACAGCAGGGGGGTTTGGGTCAAATGTGAACAAACGCCGCTCTCAGTACTTGGCATATGTTGGGTACAAAAATTCGAAATTTCAAACTGCGAATACGTGCAGAGAGCCAGAATTTGGCTCCTAAATATGGCTCAGGCCTCGAAATTGGGATGTTTGGGATATTTTGAAAACAGCAGGGGGGTTTGGGTCAAATGTGAACAAACGCCGCTCTCAGTACTTGGCATATGTTGGGTACAAAAATTCGAAATTTCAAACTGCGAATACGTGCAGAGAGCCAGAATTTGGCTCCTAAATATGGCTCAGGCCTCGAAATTGGGATGTTTGGGATATTTTGAAAACCGCAGGTGGTTTTGGGACAAATGTGACCAAACGCCGCTTTCAGTACTTGGCATATGTTGGGTATAAAAAGTCGTAATTTTAAACTGCGAATACGTGCAGAGAGCCAGAATTTGGCTCCAAAATTTGGCTCAGGCCTCGAATTTGGGATTTTTAGGATATATAGAAAACGGCAGGGGGAGTTTGATCAAAATGTGTCTCACCGCTGCTTTCAGTACTTGGAATATGTTGGGTATAAAAAGTCGTAATTTCAAACTACGAATACGTGCTGAGATCCAGAATTTGGCTCCAAAATATGGTGCAGGCATCGAAATTGGTATGTTTGGGATATTTTGAAAACTGCAGGGGGGTTTGGGTCAAATGTGACCAAATGCCGCTTTCAGTAATTGGCATAATTTCGGTATAAAAAGTCGGAATTTCAAACTGCGAATACGTGCAGAGAGCCAGAATTTGGCTACAAAATCTGGCTCAGGTATCGGACTTGGGATGTTTGGGATATTTTGAAAACTGCAGGGAGGATTGGGCAAAATGTGACCCACCGCCGCTTTCAGTAATTGGCATAATTTCGGTATAAAAAGTCGGAATTTCAAACTGCGAATACGAGCAGAGAGCCAGAATTTGACTCCAAAATATGGCTCAGGTATCGGATTTTTGATGTTTTGGATATTTTGAAAACTCCATGAGGGGTGTTTGGGCAAAATGTTACACAACGGTGCTCTCAGTACTAGGCATATGTTGGGGATAAAAATTCGGAATTTCAAAGTGTGAATATGTGCAGAGAGCCAGAATTTGGCTCCAAAATATGGCTCAGTCCTCGAAATTGGGATGTTTAGGATATTTTGAAAACTGCAGAGGGGTTTGGGACAAATATAACCAAACGCCGCTTTCAGTACTTGGCAAAAGTTGGGTTTAAAAAGTTGTAATTTCAAACTGCGAATACGTGCAGAGTGCCAGAATTTGGCTCCAAAATATGGCTCAGGCCTCGAAATTGAGATATTTTGGATATTTAGAAAACTCCAGGGGGAGTTTGATCAAAATGTGACTCACCGCTGCTTTCAGTACTTGGCATATGTTGGGTATAAAAAGTCGTAATTTCAAACTACGAATACGTGCAGAGAGCCAGGAATTGGCTGCAAAATATGGTTCAGGTATCGGATTTGGGATGTTTAGGATATTTTGAAAACTGCAGGGCGGTTTGGGCAAAATGTGACCTCCCGCCGCTTTCAGTAATTGGCATAATTTCGGTATAAAAATTCGGAATTTCAAACTGCGAATACGTGCAGAGAGCCAGGAATTGGCTCCAAAATATGGCTCAGGCCACGAAATTAGGATGTTTCGGATATTTTGAAAACTGCAGGGGGGGGGGGGGTTGAAACAAAATGTGACTTACTGCTGTTTTCAGTACTTGGCATATGTTAGGTATAAAAAGTCGTAATTTCAAACTGCGAATACGTAAAGAGACCTAGAATTTGGCTCCAAAATATGCCTCAGGCCTCGAAAATGGGATGTTTGGGATATTTTGAAAACTGCGAGGGTGGGGGGGGATTGAGTAAAATGTGACTCACCGCTGCTTTCAGCACTTGGCATATGTTGGGTATAAAAAAATCGAAAATTCAAACTGCGAATACGTACAGAGAGCCAGAATTTGGCCCCAAAATATAGCTCAGGCCTCGAAATTGGGATGTTTGTGATATTTTGAAAACTGCAGGGGTGGGAGGGGTTTGGGACAAATGTGACCAAACGCTGCATTCAGTACTTGGCATAAGTTGGGTATAAAAATTCGTAATTTCAAACTGCGAATATGTGCAGAGAGCCAGAATTTGGCTCCAAAATATGGCTCAGGCCTTGAAATTGGGATGTTTGGGATATTATGAAAACTGCAGAGGGGTTTGGGACAAATTTGACCAAACTCCGCTTTCAGTACTCTGCATATGTTGGGTATAAAAATTCGTAATTTAAAACTGCGAATACATGCAGAGAGCCAGAATTTGGCTCCAAAATATGGCTCAGGTCTCAAAATTGGTATTGTGACGGTAACGCGTTGGTGTTCGGCTGTTTAAGGCTAGGGGTATGGCCTCGTCACATAGTTATAAAAAAAAATAGAAAAAACTGGAACTTCGTCTGTGGTAAGGTAAGGAGAAGACACACAAAACACAAGTAAACTTTAACAATGAAATTTTAATTACGTTAAATAAATCAAAACATGAAAAAATGGACAAACAAATTCGTATAATAAAATCAATCAATCACAATAATAAGAATAATTAAATGACACAATGAAAAGTTACGTTAAGGCAAAATAACAAGAAGTACAACACAAAAGTAAATGGGAGGTGCTGGAATATTGGCTTTAAGCCACCACTTCTCTCAGTACACGCTAGCGTCTAGCCGGAAGGAGTGGTGACAACGAGAGCACCAAATATTCTGAGGTCTGAGGTCGTGGCGACCCCAGACATCAAGTAGTATGGGGGGGGGGGGCGAGTGCAGGTGCAGCCAGACCGGCGACCAATCAGCGGAGCCGGTAGCGATCAACATGTAGTTTGGTGGTTTGAGTCCGAACAGGTGGCTGGCTGCATACGTTTTGCTCACCCTGGCAAGCCTTGCTGGTGTTGTTGTCGTTGTTGGACATGTCTTCCATAGTCGTTTTATACAATTTCGAAGACGTAATTATGGAGGGAAGAGCAGGCTCAATCTCTTGAAGGAGATTATCGTCACAGTATGTTTGGGATATTTTGAAAACTGCATGGGGGGTTTAAGCAAAATGTGACTCACTGCTGCTTTCACTACTTTGCATATGTTGGGGTATAAAAAGTCTTAATTTCAAAATGTGAATACGTGCAGAGAGCCAGAATTTGGCTCCAAAATATGGCTCAGGCCTCGAAATTGGGATGTTTGGGATATTTTGAAAACTGCAGGGGGGGGGGGGTTTGAGCAAAATGTGACTCACCGCCGCTTTCAGTACTTGGCATATGTTAGGTATAAAAGTCATAATTTCAAACTGCGAATACATGCAGAGAGCCAGAATTTGGCTCGAAAATATGGCTCAGGCCTCAAAATTGGGATGTTTGGGATATTTTTAAAACTGCAAGGGTGGTTTGTTCAAAATGTGACTTATCGCCGCTAACAGTACTTGGGATATGTTGGGTACAAAAATTCGTAATTCCAAACTGCAAATACGTGCAGAGAGAGAGAATTTGGCTCCAAAACATGGGTCAGGGCTCGTTAATGTGATGTTTGGGATATTTTGAAAACAGCAAGGGGTTTGGGACAAATGTGACCAAACGCGGCTTTCAGTACTTGGCATATGTTGGGTATAAAAAGTCGTAATTTCAAACTGCGAATACGTGCAGAGAGCCAAAATGTGGCTCAAAAATATGGGTCAGGCCTCAAAATTGGGATGTTTGGGATATTTTGAAAACTGCAGGGGGGGGGGGGTTGGGCAAAATGTGACTCACCGCCGCTTTCAGTACTTCGCATATGTTGGGTATTAAAAGTCGAAATTTCTAACTACGAATACGTGCAAAGAGCCCGAATTTGGCCCCAAAACATGGCTCAGTCCTCGAAATTGGGATGTTTGGGATATTTTGAAAACTGAAGGGGGGTTTGGGTCCTATGTGACCAAACGCCGCTTTCAGTACTTCGCATATGTTGGGTACAAAAATTCGTAATTTTAAACTGCGAATACGTGAAGAGAGCCAGAACTTGGCTCCAAAATATGCCTCAGGCTTCGAAATTGGGAGGTTTGGGATATTTTGAAAACTGCAGGTGGGTTTGACACAAATGTAACCAAACGCCGCTTTCAGTACTTCGCATATGTTGGGTATAAAAAGTCGTAATTTCAAACTGTGAATACGTGCAGAGAGCCAGAATTTGGCCCCAAAACATGGCTCAGTCCTCGAAATTGGGATGTTTGGGATATTTTGAAAACTGCAGGGGGGTTTGGGTCATATGTGACCAAACGCCGCTTTCAGTACTTCGTATATGTTGGGTATAAAAATTCGTAATTTTAAACTGCGAATACGTGAAGAAAGCCAGAATTTGGCTCCAAAATATGCCTCAGGCCTCGAAATTTGGATGTTTGGGATATTTTGAAAACAGCAGGGGGGTTTGGGTCAAATGTGAACAAACGCCGCTCTCAGTACTTGGCATATGTTGGGTACAAAAATTCGAAATTTCAAACTGCGAATACGTGCAGAGAGCCAGAATTTGGCTCCTAAATATGGCTCAGGCCTCGAAATTGGGATGTTTGGGATATTTTGAAAACAGCAGGGGGGTTTGGGTCAAATGTGAACAAACGCCGCTCTCAGTACTTGGCATATGTTGGGTACAAAAATTCGAAATTTCAAACTGCGAATACGTGCAGAGAGCCAGAATTTGGCTCCTAAATATGGCTCAGGCCTCGAAATTGGGATGTTTGGGATATTTTGAAAACCGCAGGTGGTTTTGGGACAAATGTGACCAAACGCCGCTTTCAGTACTTGGCATATGTTGGGTATAAAAAGTCGTAATTTTAAACTGCGAATACGTGCAGAGAGCCAGAATTTGGCTCCAAAATTTGGCTCAGGCCTCGAATTTGGGATTTTTAGGATATATAGAAAACAGCAGGGGGAGTTTGATCAAAATGTGTCTCACCGCTGCTTTCAGTACTTGGAATATGTTGGGTATAAAAAGTCGTAATTTCAAACTACGAATACGTGCTGAGATCCAGAATTTGGCTCCAAAATATGGTGCAGGCATCGAAATTGGTATGTTTGGGATATTTTGAAAACTGCAGGGGGGTTTGGGTCAAATGTGACCAAATGCCGCTTTCAGTAATTGGCATAATTTCGGTATAAAAAGTCGGAATTTCAAACTGCGAATACGTGCAGAGAGCCAGAATTTGGCTACAAAATCTGGCTCAGGTATCGGACTAGGGATGTTTGGGATATTTTGAAAACTGCAGGGAGGATTGGGCAAAATGTGACCCACCGCCGCTTTCAGTAATTGGCATAATTTCGGTATAAAAAGTCGGAATTTCAAACTGCGAATACGAGCAGAGAGCCAGAATTTGACTCCAAAATATGGCTCAGGTATCGGATTTTTGATGTTTTGGATATTTTGAAAACTCCATGAGGGGTGTTTGGGCAAAATGTTACACAACGGTGCTCTCAGTACTAGGCAAATGTTGGGGATAAAAATTCGGAATTTCAAAGTGTGAATATGTGCAGAGAGCCAGAATTTGGCTCCAAAATATGGCTCAGTCCTCGAAATTGGGATGTTTAGGATATTTTGAAAACTGCAGAGGGGTTTGGGACAAATATAACCAAACGCCGCTTTCAGTACTTGGCAAAAGTTGGGTTTAAAAAGTTGTAATTTCAAACTGCGAATACGTGCAGAGTGCCAGAATTTGGCTCCAAAATATGGCTCAGGCCTCGAAATTGAGATATTTTGGATATTTAGAAAACTCCAGGGGGAGTTTGATCAAAATGTGACTCACCGCTGCTTTCAGTACTTGGCATATGTTGGGTATAAAAAGTCGTAATTTCAAACTACGAATACGTGCAGAGAGCCAGGAATTGGCTGCAAAATATGGTTCAGGTATCGGATTTGGGATGTTTAGGATATTTTGAAAACTGCAGGAAGGTTTGGGCAAAATGTGACCTCCCGCTGCTTTCAGCAATTTGCATAATTTCGTTATAAAAAGTCGGAATTTCAAACTGCGAATACGTGCAGAGAGCCAGGAATTGGCTCCAAAATATGGCTCAGGCCTCGAAATTAGGATGTTTCGGATATTTTGAAAACTGCAGGGGGGGGGGGGGGTTGAAATAAAATGTGACTTACTGCTGTTTTCAGTACTTGGCATATGTTAGGTATAAAAAGTCGTAATTTCAAACTGCGAATACGTACAGAGAGCCAGAATTTGGCCCCAAAATATAGCTCAGGCCTCGAAATTGGGATGTTTGTGATATTTTGAAAACTGCGAGGGTGGGGGAGGGTTGAGTAAAATGTGACTCACCGCTGCTTTCAGCACTTTGCATATGTTGGGTATAAAAATTCGAAAATTCAAACTGCGAATACGTACAGAGAGCCAGAATTTGGCCCCAAAATATAGCTCAGGCCTCGAAATTGGGATGTTTGTGATATTTTGAAAACTGCAGGGGTGGGGGGGTTTGGGACAAATGTGACCAAACGCTGCATTCAGTACTTGGCATAAGTTGGGTATAAAAAATCGAAATTTCAAACTGCGAATATGTGCAGAGAGCCAGAATTTGGCTCCAAAATATGGCTCAGGCCTTGAAATTGGGATGTTTGGGATATTATGAAAACTGCAGAGGGGTTTGGGACAAATTTGACCAAACTCCGCTTTCAGTACTCTGCATATGTTGGGTATAAAAAGTCGTAATTTCAAACTGCGAATACATGCAGAGAGCCAGAATTTGGCTCTAAAATATGGCTCAGGTCTCAAAATTGGTATGTTTGGGATATTTTGAAAACTGCATGGGGGGTTTGAGCAAAATGTGACTCACCGCCGCTTTCAGTACTTGGCATATGTTAGGTATAAAAAGTCATAGTTTCAAACTGCGAATACATGCAGAGAGCCAGAATTTGGCTCGAAAATATGGCTCAGGCCTCAAAATTGGGATGTTTGGGATATTTTTAAAACTGCAAGGGTGGTTTGTTCAAAATGTGACTTATCGCCGCTTACAGTACTTGGGATATGTTGGGTACAAAAATTCGTAATTCCAAACTGCAAATACGTGCAGAGAGAGAGAATTTGGCTCCAAAACATGGGTCAGGGCTCGTTAATGGGATGTTTGGGATATTTTGAAAACTGCAAGGGGGTTTGGGACAAATGTGACCAAACGCCTCTTTCAGTACTTGGCCTTTCAGTGAAGTACTTTCCCCCTTTCAGTGAAGGGGGTTTTGGGCAAAATTTGACCCACCACAGCTTTCAGTAATTGCCATGTTTTCGGTATAAAAGTCGGAATTTAAAACTGCGAATAGGTGCAGAGAGCCACAATTTGGCTCCAAAATATGGTTCAGGTATTGAATTTGGGATGTATGGGATATTTTGAAAACTCAGGGGAGGTTTGGGCAAAATATGACCCACCGCTGCTTTCAGTAATTGGCATATTTTTGGTATAAAAAGTCGGAATTTCAAACTTCGAATACGTGCAGAGAACCAGAATTTGACTTCAAAATATAGCTCAAGCGTTGAATTTGGGATGTTTGGGACATTTTGAAAACTACAGGGGATTTCGGGAAAATGAGACCCATCGTCGTTTTCAGTAATTGGTATATTTTCGGTATAAAAAGTCGGAATTTCAAACTGCGAATACGTTCAGAGAGCCCGAATTTGGCTCCAAAATATGGCTCAGGTATCGAATTTGGGAGGTTTTGCATATTTTGAAAACTGCAGGAGGGTTTGGACAAAATGTGACCCACCGCCGCTTTCAGTAATTGTCATATTTTCGGTATAAAAAAGTCGGAATTTCAAACTGCGAATACGTGCAGAGAGCCAGAATTTGGCTCCAAAAATTTGGCTTAGGTATCGAATTTGGGATGTATGAGATATTTTGAAACTGAAAGGGGTTTTGGGCAAAATTTGACCCACCGCCGCTTTCAGTAATTGGCATATTTTTGGAATAAAAAGTCGAAATTTCAAACTGCGAATACGTGCAGAGAGCCAGAATTTGACTTCAAAATATAGCTCAGGTTTCAAATTTTGGATGTTTGGGATATTTTGAGTACTGCAATGGTGTTTATGCAAAATGTGACCCCACCTCAGCTTTCTGTAATTGGCATATTTTCAGTATAAAATTCGGAATTTCAAATTGCGAATACGTGCAGGGAACCAGAATTTGGCTCCAAAATATGGCTCAGGTATTGAATTTGGGATGTTTGGGATATTTTGAGTACTGCAGGGGTGTTTATGCAAAATGTGACCCCACCTCAGCTTTTAGTAATTGGCATATTTTCGGTATAAAAGTCGGAATTTCAAACTGCGAATACTTGCAGAGAGCCAGAATTTGGCTCCAAAATATGGCTTAGGTATGGAATTTTTGATGTATGAGATATTTTGAAACTGGAGGGGGTTTTGGGCAAAATTTGACCCACCGCCGCTTTCAGTAATTGGCATATTTTTGGTATAAAAAGTAGGAATTTCTAACTGCAAATACGTGCAGAGAGCTTGAATTTGGCTGCAAAATATGGCTCAGGTATCGAATTTGGGAGTTTTGGGACATTTTGAAAACTGCATGGGGGTTTGGGCAAAATGTGAACCACCGCCGCTTTCAGTAATTTTCAAATTTTCGGTATAAAATTCGGAATTTCAAACTGCGAGTACGTGCAGGGAACCAGAATTTGGCTCCAAAATATGGCTCAGGTATCGAATTTGGGATGTTTGGGATATTTTGAATACTGCAGGGGGGTTTGTGCAAAATGAAACCCCATTGCAGCTTTCAGTAATTGGCATATTTTCGGTATAAAAGTCGGAATGTAAAACTGCGAATAGGTGCAGAGAGCCACAATTTGGCTCCAAAATATGGCTCAGGTATCGAATTTGGGATGTTTTGGACATTTTGAAAACTGCAGTCGGGTTTGGACAAAATGTGACCCACCGCCGCTTTCAGTAATTGGCATATTTTCGGTATAAAAATTCAGAATTTCAAACTGTGAATACGTGCAGAGAGGCAGAATTTGACTTCAAAATATAGCTCAAGCGTCGAACTAGGGATGTTTAGGACCTTTTGAAAACTGCAGGGGTTTTCGACAAAATGAGGCCCACCACCGCTTTTAGTAATTGGCATATTTTCCGTATAAAAAGTCGGAATTTCAAACTGCAAATACGTGCAGAGAGCCAGAATTTGGCTCCAAAATATGGCTCAGGTATCGAATTTGGGATGTTTTGGATATTTTGAAAACTGCAGGGGTGTTGGAAAAAAATGTGACCCACCGCCGCTTTTAGTAATTGACATATTTTCGGCATAAAAAAGTCGGAATTTCAAACTGCGAGTACTTGCAGAGAGCCAAAATTTGGCTCCAAAATATGCCACAGGTATCGAGTTTAGGATGCTTGGGACATTTTAATAACTGCAGGGGGGTCTGGGCAAAATGTGACCCACTGCCGCTTTCAGTAATTAGCATATTTTCGGTACAAAAATTCGGACTTTCAAACTGCGAATACGTGCAGAGTGCCAGATTTGACTCCAAAGTATAGCTCAAGCGTCAAATTTGGGATGTTTTGGAAATTTGAAAACTGCAGTCGGGTTTGAGCAAAATGTGACCCACCCCCGCTCTCAGTAATTGGCATATTTTCGGTATAAAAATTCGGAATATCAAACTGCGAATACGTGCAGAGAGCCAGAATTTGGCTCCAAAATATGGCTTAGGTGTCGAATTTGGGATGTATGAGATATTTTGAAACTGAAGGGGGTTTTGGGCAAAATTTGAACCTCCGCCGCTCTCAGTAATTTGTATACTTTTGGTATAAAAAGTCGGAATTTCAAACTGCGAATACGTGCAGAGAGCCAGAATTTGACTTCAAAATATAGCTCAAGCGTCGATTTAGGGATGTTTGGGACCTTTTGAAAACTGCAGGGGTTTTCGACAAAATGAGGCCCTCCGCCGCTTTCATATTGGCATATTCATTGGCATATTTTCCGTATAAAATTCGGAATTTTAAACTGCAAATACGTGCAGAGAGCCAGAATTTGGCTCTAAAATATGGCTCAGGTATCGTATTTAGGATGCTTGGGACATTTTGAAAACTGCAGCGGGGTTTGGGCAAAATTTGACCCAATGCTGCTTTCAGTAATTGGCATATCTTCGGTACAAAAATTCGGAATATGAAACTGCGAATACGTGCAGAGTGCCAGAATTTGACTCCAAAATATAGTTCAGGTATCAAATTTGGGATATTTGGGATACTTTGAAAACTGAAAGAGGGGTTTGGGCTAAATTTGACCCCACCGACGCTTTCAGTAATTGGCATATTTTCGGTATAAAAATTCGGAATTTTAAAATGCGAATACGTGCAGAAAGCCAGAATTTGGCCCCAAAATATGGCCCAGGTATCGAATTTGTGATGTTTGGGATATTTTGAAAACTGCAGGGGGGTTTTGGCAAAATGTGACCCTTCCGCGGCTTTCAGTTATTAGCATATTTTCGGTATATAAATTAGGAATTTCAAACTGCGAATACGTTCAGAAAGCCCGAATTTGGCTCCAAAATATGACCCAGGTATCGAATTTGGGATGTTTATGATATTTTGTAAACTGCAGGGGGGTCTGGGCAAAATGTGACCCACCGCCGCTTTCAGTAATTGGCATATTTTAGGTACAAAAAGTCGGACTTTCATATTGCGAATACGTACAGAGTGCCAGATTTGACTCCAAAATATAGCTCAAGCGTCAAATTTGGGATGTTTTGGACATTTTAAAAACTGCAGTTGGGAATCAAATTTGGGATGTTTGGGATACTTTGAAAACTGAAAGAGGGGTTTGGGCAAAATATGACCCCACCGAAGCTTTCAGTAATTTTCATATTTTCGGCATAAAAATTCGGAATTTCAAACTGCGAATACGTGCAGAGAGCCCGAATTTGTCTCCAAAATATGGCTTGGGTATCGAATTTGGGATGTATGAGATATTTTGAAACTGAAGGGGGATTTGGGCAAAATTTGACCCTCCGCCGGTTTCAGTAATTGGCATATTTTCGGTATAAAAATTTTGAATTTCAAACTGAAATTACGTGCAGAGAACTATAATTAGGCTCCAAAGTATGGCTCAGGTTTCGAATTTTGGACGTTTGGGATATTTTGAAAACTGCAGGGGGGGGGGGGGGTTGGGACAAAATGTGACATACCGATGCTTTCAGTAATTGGCATATTATCGGTATAAAAAAGTTGGAATTTCAAACTGCGAATACTTGCAGAGAGCCAAAATTTGGCTAAAAAAAATGCCACAAGTATCGAGTTTAGGATGTTTGGGACATTTTGAAAACTGCAGGGCGGTTTAGGCAAAATGTGACCCACAGCCGCTTTCAGTTATTGGCATATTTTCGGTACAAAAATTCAAAATATGAAACTGCGAATACGTGCAGAGTGCCAGATTTGACTCCTAAATATAGCTCAAGAGTCAAATTTGGGATGTTTTGGACATTTTGAAAACTTTAGTCGGGTTTGTGCAAAATGTGACGCACTGCCGCTCTCAGTATTTGGCATATTTTCGTTATAAATAGTCGGAATATGAAACTGCGAATACGCGCACAGACCCAGAATTTGACTACAAAATATAGTTCAAGCGTCAAATTTGGGATGTTTTGGACATTTTGAAAACTGCAGTCAGGTTTCGGCAAAATGTGACCCACCGCTGCTGTCATTAATTGGCATATTTTCGGTATAAAAAGACACAATATGAAACTGCGAATACGTGCAGAGAGCCAGAATTTGGCTCCAAAATATGGCTCAGGATTCGAATTTGGGATGTTTGGGATATTTTGAAAACTGCAGGGGGTTTTGGGCAAAATATGACCCACCGCCGCTTTCAGTACTAGGCATATATTCAATATAAAATGTCGGAATTTCAAACTGCGAATACGCGCAGGGAGCCAGAATTTGGCTCCAAAATATGACCCAGGCATCGAATTTGAGATGTTTGGGATATTTTGAAAACTGCAGGGGGGGTTTGGGAAAAATTTGACCCCTCCACCGCTTTCAGTAATTGACATATTTTCGGTTTAAAAAGTCAGAATTTCAATCTGCGAACATGTGCAGAGAGTCAGAATTTGGCTCCAAAATATGACCCAGGTATCGAATTTGGGATGCTTAGGATATTTTGAAAACTGCAAGGGGGTCCGGGCAAAATGTGACCCTCTGCCTCTTTCAGTAATTGGCATATTTTTGGTATAAAAATTAGTAATCTGAAACTGAAAATAGGTGCAGAGAGTCAGAATTCGGTTCAATAATCACGCCCAGGAGTCAAATTTCCGACATTTCAGATATTTTGAAAACTGTAAGGGGGTCTGTGCAAAATTTGACCCCTCCGTCGCTTACAGTAATTGGCATATTTTCGGTATAAAAAGTCGGAATTTCAAACTGCAATTACGTGCAGAGAGCTATAATTAGGCTCCAAAATATGGCTCAGGTTTCGAGTTTTGGATGTTTGGGACATTTTGAAAACTGCAGGGGGGTTTAGGCAAAATGTGACCCACCGCTGCTTTCAGTAATTGGCATATTTTCGGTATAAAAAGTCGGAATTTCAATCTGCGAATATGTGCAGAGAGCCAGAGTTTGTCTCCAAAATATGACCCAGGTATCGAATTTGGGATGTTTAGGATATTTTGAAAACTGCAGAGGGGTCCGGGCAAATTGTGACCCTCAGCTGCTTTCAGTAATTGACATATTTTTGGTATAAAAAGTCGGAATTTCAAACTGCGAATACGTGCAGAGAGCCAGAATTTGACTTCAAAATATAGCTCAATTGTCGAATTAGGGATGTTTGGGACCTTTTGAAAACTGCAGGGGTTTTCGACAAAATGAGGCCCACCGCCGCTTTTAGTAATTGGCATATTTTCGGTATAAAAAGTCGGAATTTCAAACTGCAAATACGTGCAGAGAGCCAGAATTTGGCTCCAAAATATGGCTCTGGTATCGAATTTGGGATGTTTGGGATATTTTGAAAACTGCAGGGGGGTTGGGACAAAATGTGACCCACCGCCGCTTTCAGTAATTGGCATATTTTCGGTATAAAAAAGTCGGAATTTCAAACTGCAAATACGTGCAGAGAGCCAGAATTTGGCTCCAAAATATGGCTCTGGTATCGAATTTGGGATGTTTGGGATATTTTGAAAACTGCAGCGGGGTTTGGGAAAAATTTGACCCACCGCTGCTTTCAGTAATAGGCATATCTTCGGTATAAAAAGACGGATTTTCAAACTGCGAATACGCGCAGAGAGCCAGAATTTGGCTCCAAAATATGATCCAGGTATCGAATTTGGGATGTTTAGGATATTTTGAAAATTGCAGGGGGGTTTGGGGAAAATCTGACCCCTCCGCCGCTTTCAGTAATTGACATATTTTCAGTTTAAAAAGTCGGAATTTCAATCTGCGAACATGTGCAGAGAGCCAGAATTTGGCTCCAAAATATGACCCAGGTATCGAATTTGGGATGTTTAGGATATTTTGAAAATTGCAGGGGGGTCTGGGCAAAATATGACCCACTGCCGCTTTCAGTAATTGGCATATTTTCGGTACAAAAAGTCGGACTTTCAAACTGCGAATACGTGCAGAGTGCCAGATTTGCCTCCAAAATATAGCTCAAGCGTCAAATTTGGGATGTTTTGGACATTTTGAAAACTGCAGTCGGGTTTGGGCAAAATGTGACCCACCGCCGCTCTCAGTAATTGGCATATTTTCGGTATGAAAATTCGGAATATCAAACTGCGAATACGTGCAGAGAGCCAGAATTTGGCTCCAAAATATGGCTTAGGTATCGAATTTGGGATGTATGAGATATTTTGAAACTGAAGGGGGTTTTGGGCAAAATTTGACCCACCGCCGCTTTCAGTAATTGGCATATTTTCGGTATAAAAAAGTCGGACTTTCAAACTGCGAATTCGTCCAGAGTGCCAGATTTGACTCCAAAATATAGCTTAAGCGTCAAATTTGGGATGTTTTGTACATTTTGAAAACTGCGGTCAGGTTTGGACAAAATGTGACCCACCGCCGCTTTCAGTAATTGGCATATTTTCGGTATAAAAAAGTCGGAATTTCAAACTGCGAACACGTGCAGAGAGCCAGAATTTGGCTCCAAAATATGGCTCGGGTATCGAATTTGGGATGTTTGGGATATTTTAAATACTGCAGGGGTGTTTGTGGAAAATGAGACCCCACCTCAGCTTTCAGTAATTGGCATATTTTCGGTATAAAAGTCGAAATTTCAAACTGCGAAAACGTGCAGAGAGCCAGAATTTGGCTCCAAAATATGGCTTAGGTATCGAATTTGCGATGTACGAGATATTTTTAAACTAAATGGGGTTTTGGGCAAAATTTGACCCACCGCCGCTTTCAGTAATTGGCATATTTTTGGTATAAAATGTCGGAATTTCAAACTGCGAATACGTGCAGAGAGCCAGAATTTGACTTCAAAATGTAGCTCAAGCGTCGAATTAGGGATGTTTGGGACCTTTTGAAAACTGCAGGGGTTTTCGACAAAATGAGGCCCACCGCCGCTTTCAGTAATTGGCATATTTTCCATATAAAAAGTCGGAATTTCAAACTGCAAATACGTGTGGAGAGACAGAATTTGGCTCCAAAATATGGCGCATGTATCGAATTTGGGATGTTTGGGATATTTTGAAAACTGCAGGGGGGTTGGGACAAAATGTGACCCACCGCCGCTTTCAGTAATTGGCATATTTTCGGTATAAAAAGTCGGAATTACAAACTGCAAATACATGCAGAGAGCCAGAATTTGGATCCAAAATATGGCTCAGGTATCGAATTTGGGATGTTTGGGATATTTTGAATACTTCAGGGGGGTTTGGGCCAAATGTGACCCACCGCCGCTTTCTGTAATTGGCATATTTTCGGTATAAAAATTCGGAATTTCAAACTGCGAATAAGTGCAGAGATACAGAATTTGGCTCCAAAATATGGCTTAGGTATCGAATTTGGGATGTATGATATATTTTGAAACTGAAGGGGGTTTTGGGCAAAATTTGACCCACCGCCGATTTCAGTAAGTGGCATATTTTTGGTATAAAAATTCGGAATTTCAAACTGCGAATACGTGCAGAGAGCCAGAATTTGACTTCAAAATATAGCTCAAGCGTCGAATTAGGGATGCTTGGGACATTTTGAAAACTGCAGGGGTTTTCGGCAAAATGAGACCCACCGCCGCTTTCAGTAATTGGCATCTTTTCCATATAAAAATTCGGAATTTCAAACTGCAATTACGTGCAGAGCTATAATTAGGCTGCAAATTATGGCTCAGGTCTCGAATTTTGGATGTTTGGGATATTTTGAAAACTGCAGGGGGGTTGGGACCTAAAATGACATATCGCTGCTTTCAGTAATTGGCATATTTTCGGTATAAAAAGTCGGAATTTCAATCTGCGAATATGTGCAGAGATCCAAAATTTGGCTCTAAAGTAGTACCCAGGTATCGAATTTGGGATGTTTAGGATATTTTGAAAACTGCAGGGGGGTCTGGGCAAAATGAGACCCACCACCGCTTTCAGTAATTGGCATATTTTTGGTACAAAAATTCGGAATATGAAACTGCGAATACGTGCAGAGTGCCAGAATTTGACTCCAAGATATAGCTCAAGCGTAAAATTTGGGATGTTTTGGACATTTTGAAAACTGCAGTCGGGTTTGGGCAAAATGTGACCCACCGCCGCTCTCAGTATTTGGCATATTTTCGGTATAAATAGTCGGAATATGAAACTGTGAATACGTGCAGAGAGCCAGAATTTGGCTCCAAAATATAGTTCAGGTATCGAATTTGGGATGTTTGGGATACTTTGAAAACTGAAAGAGGGGTTTGGGCAAAAATGTTCCCACCGCCGCTTTCAGTAATTGGCATATTTTCGGTATAAAAATTCGGAATTTCAAATTGCGAATACGTGCAGAGTGCCAGAATTTGACTCCAACATATGACCCAGGTATCAAATTTGGGATGTTTGGGATATTTTGAAAACTGCAGGGGGGTTTGGGCAAAATGTGACCCACCGCCGCTCTCAGTAATAGGCATATTTTCAGTATAAAATTCGGAATTTCAAACTGCGAATACGTGCAGAGAGCCAGAATTTGGATCCAAAATGTGGCTCAGGTATCGAATTTGGGATGTATGAGATATTTTGAAACTGGAGGGGGTTTTGGGCAAAATTTGACCCAACGCCGCTTTCAGTAATTGGCATATTTTTGGTATAAAAAGTCGGAATTTCAAACTGCGAATACGTGCAGAGAGCCAGAATTTGACTTCTAAATATAGCTCAAGCGTCGAATTTGGGATGTTTGGGACATTTTGAAACTGCAGGGGTTTTCGCAAAAGGAGACCCACCGCTGCTTTCAGTAATTGGCATATTTTCGGTATAAAAAGTCGGTGTTTCAAACTGCGAATACGTGCAGAGAGCCAGAATTTAGCTCCAAAATATAGCCCAGATATCGAATTTGGGATGTTTGGGATATTTTGAAAACTGCGGGGGGGGGGGGGGTTGGCAAAATGTGACCCATCGCCGCTTTCAGTAATTGGCATATTTTCGGTATAAAAAGTAGGAATTTCAAACTGCAAATACGTGCAGAGAGCCAGAATTTGACTTCAAAATATAGCTCAAGCGTCGAATTTGGGGTGTTTGGGACATTTTGAAAACTGCAGGGGGTTTCTGTTGTGGTAAACAACACAGCTCAATTCCAATGCAATTCACACTAAATAAATAAATCAAAATGAAAATAAATCAAAATCTATGAAAATTCAATTTATCAATGTATTCAGAAACATTAAATTGGAATTGTAACATATTTATTTTAGCATGTATGTTGCTCTTACATGCAACAGATGGTGCTGTTTTTCAAGAAAAGCACAGTTTTACCTATCACAGGTGTGCATCTATACTTATACTTACGAAATGAACGGTATGGTAAACAACACAGCTCAATTCCAACACAAAAATAATTAAATAAAAAATAAAATAAATAAAAATCTATGAAAATTAAATTTATCAATGGAATCGGAAACATTGAAATGGAATTCGTGACATATTTAGTATAACGTGCATGTTCCTATTATGTGCAACAGATGGAGCTGTTTTTCAAAAATGCATGGTTTTACCTGTCACAGGGGTGGCATCTATATAGTAGGTATATAAAAAGATGCGCCTATTTGAATGCAACATTATGTCAAAATTTTAAGGCAATCGGTGAAGAACTTTCGGAGATTGCAGCATGTGATGCTCTTACGTCCAACAGATGGCGCTGTTTTTCAAAAAAATCATGTTTTTTCCTGTCACAGGTGAGGCATGTATATAGTAGATATATAAAAAGACACGCCTATTCGAATGCATTGTTGTACCAAAATTTCAAAGCAATCGTTAAAGAGGTTTCGAATATTTCCCTCACATGAAAAACACATGAAAAAAACAGTGTTCAGAAAAATCATGTTTTTATTTTTTTACCGTCACAGACGTGACATCTGTATAATATGTATATAAAAATCTGCTCGGATGCGAATGTAACGTTGTGTGAAAATTTAAAAGCAATCGGTGAAGAACTTTCAGAGATTAGCGATTTTGAACAAACGAACATTTCCATTTTTATTTATATAATTTTTTTTTTGAGATATATACAAGAGTTGTTACATTCTTGTACAGCCACTAGTACGCGTAGCGTTTCGGGCAAGTCCTTAATCCTATGGTCCCTGGAATACGATCCCCTGCCGCGAAGAATCGTTTTTTCATCCAAGTACACATTTTACTGTTGCGTTAAACAGAGGCTACAGTTAAGGAATTGCGCCCAGTAAATCCTCCCCGGCCAGGATACGAACCCATGACATAGCGCTCGCGGAACGCCAGGCGAGTGTCTTACCACTACACCACGGAGACTGTATATATATATATAGGTGTAAATATAGACTGTAAATATATATATAGCTCCACACCTAGATATATATATTGTCATGGTAAAATCTCTAGTAAGAGATTCGGCCTGCTCCATTATCACCTATTCTACTCATTCACGTCTATTTAATCAAGAACTGCAGCCAAGAACAACAACAACAACAACTTCCAGAAGTCTAGACAATATGAACAGTCTACCTGCCCCACTGGCTGTCACCCCACCTCGCACCTGGGTCGCTGGCAGACCACGCCCTCCGAAACAAGCAGTTTAACAACCAGTTAATAGTTAAAGAGGTCACCAGTGCCATCTACCCGGCCGACATTCTGTATAAATAGAGCGTCCTTGCCCACCAGGAGCTAGATTACTCCTGTGTGCTCAACTGAGTAGAACCAGTAACACATCTCGGTGTGGTAACGGATTAAGTCAGACTAGCTCACAGTATTTTGCACCTTAATGTAACGTAAATTTGATTGTTCATCTTGTTTGTTTTGCACACTTTGTATTAGAGCCAAGCTTGGATATTTTTGTAATTTGTTTAATTTATTTTTTTCGATCACAGTAAAGTATTTTTAAATGTTTTTTTTCCCTCTGCTTTATCCTACAGTTTATCTCACGGTGAAGACACCTTTGCAGTTTAACTTTTTTTTTTATATTTTGTGACTGGCATTACAGAGACTGCACGACCACCAACGATTACCCTCACAATATTATATATATATATATGTATATATCTCAGGTGTGATTAGCCTGTTATGTTGAACAATGTCTTCTGTGTTGGCATCGTTATGTTCTGGTCTTGTCCTTACTCTCATGGTGGGTAGAGTAAATAGTTCCATGATTTGGGTGTTCATGGTAGGTTGTTCTATTCTTATGTGAATTGACTCAAGAATTTGTAATCTTCTTGCATCTTGGGTTTTGTCTATTATACAGGTATTTTTGTTCAATATTTCACTTGTTAGGGTGATGTCATGGGCTTGTCTCATGTGATTTCTGGGGGCACAGGATTGAAGATGATATGTCAAACGCCTCGTCAGCTTGGTCGACGTCATACCTATGTTCTTAGACAAAGTTACATCCTTCGTGGGGGCAAGTGTACATGTATACAATGCTTGACTGCTGTAGAGGGTTCTCCATCGGCTTCGGGCTGTTTTTTGATAAGGAGTTTGGAAGTTTTCTTGGTTTTGTAGAATATGATCTGATCATATCACATACCGGCTTCCACACCCAGTTGATGCCTCTACACCCAGTTGCTGGCTCCACACCCAGTTGATGCCTACACACCCAGTTGATGCCTCCACACCCAGTTGATGCCTCCACACCCAGTTACTGGAAATTGCTTGGCCATGACCCAGTGTGTTTGCTCGCCTCTATAGAACAATGCACAGTTTAACTCTCCCAACCGAGTTGAAATGGAAGGGGTCCCAGCGGTCGGGTAGGACTCCACAAGCCTTGAGGTACCAACAACTGCTCCTAAAAGAGGTTTTTGCCGAGTATGCAACAAAAACACCGCCATAAACTCCAACGGTGGTGTCATCCGCTTTCACACCGTCAACGAGGTAAGATGCAGTGGTTCCCACCAGCTTCCAAAGGGAAGCAATGCTCAGCTGCCATTGACAGTTAGGGAAGAGACTCCCATTAATCTAATCTCATCTGAAAACCTCACCCAAGCGATCATAGCGACGTCTGCTAGAACATTACCACACATTCCAAAAGCAGCAGCCAAACTCCGTAATCTTCTGAAAAGGGTCAATGATGCCCCGGAAAACATTCAAGCGTGTTTGGCAATGTATGCCTCACCATCCCTCCAAGGAGGGACAAATCACTTGCATCCTCGGTCCTGTGGGCGATAAATGAATACCCAAGGGAGGATAACCTAGTTCGCCTGCCTCTCCGAGCAAAACACATCCACCGCAGAAATGGTAACAACAAAATACCGGAAACGTACAAAATCAGAGCACAAATCACCAAGAAAATTGAGGAGGGAAATACCGCAAGTGCTATTTGAGTCCTCACCAGAGACGAGAAAATTGCTCCTTGAAACTCAGCCACAGCACGGGCCCTGCAAAGCAAGCACCCACCCAGAGCCCCTCAAGGCGACAACATCGTTCCGCCATCAGCCGACACCATTTCAGACCCATTAACTGTTCGTGAATCTGAGGTCTTCATAGTAGCCTTTTCTTTTCCACCTGGGTCAGCAGGCGGCTTTACAGGGTTAAAACCTCAACACATCAAGCAAATGTTAAATCCTGCGGTTGGTGATGCTGCACAAGATCTTCTTATGGAACTCACAAGGTTCGTCAACATGTGCCTGGCTGGTGATATACCTGAGGTCATCAGGCCTCTCTTTTTTGGTGCCTCCCTCTGTGCTCTCAAAAAGAAGGACGAAGGAATCAGGCCAATCGCTGTTGGCAACACTCTCCGACGCCTGATTGCCAAGGCTGCTACGAGGGTTGTCAGCCAGCAAGCGGCTGAATTGCTGAAACCAATCCAGCTAAGAATTGGACTCCCCCAAGGCTGTGAAGCGGCTGCCCATGCAGCACGAGCATACATCACCAACATTTCTGATGAAAAGGCCCTGCTCAAACTGGACTTTAAGAATGCCTTCAACATGGTAAGAAGAGATGCAGTACTTTGTGCCGTACATCGCCATTTCCGGCCCCTCTACCCGTTCATACTATCGTGCTACAGTGGTGAGTCAAAACTGCTCTTTGTTGAATATGAAATCAGATCAAGTGAAGGTGTTTAGCAAGGTGATCCTCTTGCTCCCCTTCTTTTCTGCTTAGTCTTAAAAGAAATCACCGAAAGCTTGTCCAGCGAGTTCAACATCTAGTTTTTGGATGATGGCACTATAGCTGGCACCGTAAACCACCTCTTGGCAGATATCAGGAAAACAAGGGAGCAAGAAGTAAGCCTGGGTCTCTTCCTGAACCCTTCCAAGTGTGAAGTAGTCTCCTCCAACCCAGACATCGTAGCTAGAATAAGGTCTGCCTTGCCTGGAGCCCATGTCATTAGGGCCGAGAACAGCACCCTCCTTGGAGCCCCCCCTTGGGTCTAACGCCATTGAGGAGATCCTTGACAAAATAATCGCAGACCTTAGGAGGATGGAAGACAAAATAGGTGACATCGATGCCCACGATGCTTTTAATCTCCTCACCAAATGCCTATCCCTTCCGAGGCTAACATACTTTCTGAGGTGCGCCCCATCTTACGACAACCGAAAGCTTGAAGAGTATGACCTCTTACTGAAGACCATGCTGGAAAAAGTTGTTAACCTCTCCCTCAACAAATGCCAGTGGAAACAAGCCACTCTTCCTGTTAGGCTCGGTGGCTTGGGTGTCTGCACCGCCACCCAAATTGCTGTCCCAGCCTTCCTGTCTTCCTCCTCAGCATCAGATGACCTGGTTAAGGAAATTCTACCTGACACCCTGAGTGATGTAGCGGGGATACAGGACCCCCCACCAAACAGAATGCGACACGAAATGGGGTGCCATGGCAGACCAAGCACTCAGACCAGCCATGCCAAAAGCCAAGAAACAATCCAGTTGGAACAGCCCCATTGTAGTCAAAGAAACCACAGCTTTGCTGGAGGCAGCAACAACCACCAGTGATCGTGTACGCCTCACAGCTGTGCAGGCTCCCCATGCAGGGGACTTCCTTTTGGCAGTAACTATGTCTGCGAGAGGCACACGTCTTGATCCGCAGGAGCTCCGTATTGCAGTCGCTCTCCGCCTAGCTTCTCCTATCCACACTGTTCATAGGTGTATTTGCAGTGAGGCAGATGCTGTCGAATATGGATTGCATGGCCTGCACTGTGGAAAATCTGGTGGTTGGCGCACTAGACACGACGAAGTCAATGACATCATTCATAGAAGCCTTGCCTCTGCTGAGTGTCCAGCGGAGAGAGAGCCCCGCAACCTACTGAACCATGACTTTGTTAGCTTTGCCGACCGACCAGACGGAATCACACTGCGCCCGTAGAAGGGTGGCAGACAGTTGGCATTGGACTGTATTTGCGTATCCACCCTGACAACCACATACATCAACTTCTCTGCCGGCACAGCAGGAGCCGCGGCGACACGCAGAGAAAGAGACAAGTCAATCAAGTACAGGCAATTAGATAATCGGTACTGCCCTCCCAGCGTCGCCGCTCACCTCCGTCGTAGACTAACAGCAATGAGCTCTTGCCACTCTTTCGCCCACTTAACTCTGTTTTGACTCACGGTCTTGGCGCCAAACTGGCAGGGGCGTCGCCATTTTGTATATAATAAGGGCGCAAGCCCCTTACCCGTAAAACTTATAAATGATAATTTCTCCACAAATACGTACTCTTTCCAGCTGCCTCATGTATCAAACATGAGATATATCATGTATGTAGATAAGTTTTTTAACATGAGATACATGCAGTTCCCTGCTGCACAGGGAACCTGCAAGGTATGCAGATATGACTCTACGCTGGAACAGGACAGAAATAGGAGAGGGCATCATAACAGTGTGTGTGGAAAAAATAGTAGTAACAGTTGATTGACAGTTGAAAGGTGGGCCGAAAGAGCAGTGCTCAACCCCCGCAAGCACAACCAGGTTAATACAACTAGGTGAATACACAAACACACCAAACTCGTCTCTAATTTATTTCATAATTTGCTTTGGGGGGGGGGATAGAGATTGGAAATATCTTTAAGAAACAAGAGTACATAAGTTCCTTCTATATTCACAACTGGACAACCAGTAATGCTTCCCAATTTTTTTCGTGGGTTTCATTTCGAGTTTTCGTGCGTTTCCGGGCATTCCCCGCTGAACTGGACCATACGGCACCTGCAGGACTAATGGGACCAACGGGACCAGCAACACTAACGGGACCAACGGGACCAGCAGGACTAACGGGACCAACGGGGGATTCTTACAACACGACGCCCAACGGGTCGAGATTCAATTTCAAGTCAATAATATTGACTCTCCCTCACAGACACAACTCAAAGCTGTTCTGTGTAGGATTATTGCTTCCTCTCACGGCTCCCACTTCTCCAGGTCTGCTGCAACCAGTTCCAGGGCCACACCACCACCCATCACCAGGGCCACACCACTACCCATCACCAGGGCCATACCACTACCCATCACCAGGGCCACACCACTACTTATCACCAGGGCCACACCACCACCCACCAGGGCCACACCACTACCCATCACCAGGGCCACACCACCACCCATCACCAGGGCCACACCACCACCCATCACCAGGGCCACACCACCACCCATCACCAGGGCTACACCACCACCCATCACCAGGGCCATACCACTACCCATCACCAGGGCCACACCACTACTTATCACCAGGGCCACACCACCACCCATCACCAGGGCCACACCACCACCCATCACCAGGGCCACACCACCACCCATCACCAGGGCCACACCACCACCCATCACCAGGGCCACACCACCACCCATCACCAGGGCCACACCACCACCCATCACCAGGGCCACACCACTACCCATCACCAGGGCCACACCACCACCCATCACCAGGGCCACACCACCACCCATCACCAGGGCCACACCACCACGCATCACCAGGGCCACACCACCACCCATCACCAGGGCCACACCACTACCCATCACCAGGGCCACACCACCACCCATCACCAGGGCCACACCACCACCCATCACCAGGGCCACACTACCACCCACCAGAGCCACACTACCACCCACCAGGGCCACACCACCACCCATCACCAGGGCCAAACCACCACCCATCACCAGGGCCACACCACCACCCATCACCAGGGCCACACCAACACCCATCACCAGGGCCACACCACCACGCATCACCAGGGCCACACCACTACCCATCACCAGGGCCACACCACCACCCATCACCAGGGCCACACCACCACCCATCACCAGGGCCACACCACCACCCATCACCAGGGCCACACCACCACCCATCACCAGGGCCACACCACCACCCATCACCAGGGCCACACCACCACCCATCACCAGGGCCACACCACTACCCATCACCAGGGCCACACCACTACCCATCACCAGGGCCACACCACTACCCATCACCAGGGCCACACCACCACCCACCAGGGCCACACCACCACCCATCACCAGGGCCACACCACCACCCATCACCAGGGCCACACCACCACCCACCAGGGCCACACCACCACCCATCACCAGGGCCACACCACCACCCATCACCAGGGCCACACCACCACCCATCACCAGGGTCACACCACCACCCATCACCAGGGCCACACCACTACCCATCACCAGGGCCACACCACCACCCATCACCAGGGCCACACCACTACCCATCACCAGGGCCACACCACCACCCATCACCAGGGCCACACCACCACCCATCACCAGGGCCACACCAACACCCATCATCAGGGCCACACCACCACCCATCACCAGGGCCACACCACCAACACCCACCAGGGCCACACCACTACCCATCGCCAGGGCCACACCACCACCTATCATCAGGGCCACACCACCACCCATCACCAGGGCCACACCACCACCCATCACCAGGGCCACACCACCACCCATCACCAGGGCCACACCACCACCCATCACCAGGGCCACACCAACACCCATCACCAGGGCCACACCACCACCCATCACCAGGGCCACACCACCACCCATCACCAGGGCCACACCACCACCCATCACCAGGGCCACACCACCACCCATCACCAGGGCCACACCACCACCTATCATCAGGGCCACACCACCACCCATCACCAGGGCCACACCACCACCCATCACCAGGGCCACACCACCACCCATCACCAGGGCCACACCACCACCCATCACCAGGGCCACACCAACACCCATCACCAGGGCCACACCACCACCCATCACCAGGGCCACACCACCACCCATCACCAGGGCCACACCAACACCCATCACCAGGGCCACACCACCACCCATCACCAGGGCCACACCACCACCCATCACCAGGGCCACACCACCACCCATCACCAGGGCCACACCACCACCCATCACCAGGGCCACACCAACACCCATCACCAGGGCCACACCACCACCCATCACCAGGGCCACACCACTACGCATCACCAGGGCCACACCACTATATATATATATATATATATATATATATATATATATATATATATATATATATATATATATATATATATATATATATATATATATCTATTTGCGCAACGTTTCGAACCTCCATGGTTCATTCTCAAGTGAACAGATCTTACAATGCTGGTTGATTTTATACCCGCACTGGGTCAGGTGATAATACAATAAAGGTGAAAACATGGGGGGATACATAAGGAATAAATGTGAGGTGAAACATAGAGGTAACTGCAGATGTGGGAACCGACATGTGAGATTTATATTCATTTAATTTATATGAATTTATATTTACGTTAATTTGTATACTTCGATAGCAAGTTGTATGATGTTCAGTGGACTGTATTTCTGCAATAATCTCTTAATCTCACAAATCGATCCTCTACACATTAGGGGGGTTTATTAAATTTATATATATGCAGCCAATCAAACTACAGTAATAGACTACATACATTGCAGAGGTTCCTTATCTTATAGTACAGCAGGCCTTAGTCCACCAGGTATAACCAGGATGTAGACACCACATTTTCCCTCTTTGAGGTAGCTTCCATCACCCTGGTAACTGATGCACAAAGCATGCTTCCTCGTCTTGACCTGTCAAAAGGGCGCTAGCTGTAAAGCCAGAATCCTAATATATGACAACTATATCAGAGAAAACACTGTACATGGAACCTTAAAGACCTGGCTTAATTACCTTTAGTATGAGGCGATCTTATGCTCTAACCGGTCCACCCTATCTAATGACATTAATGGCCATAAATGATAGATAAATGGGTTTCGGTAGAACCCTTAACTTGAATTTGTTGACAGCGTGTTGATAATGGTACACCTTTGGTTTCCATAACACTTCGTCCAAGTAAAATTAACAGGAGCTGCATTTGCTCCCATGAGCCTCTGGTCTTAGTACAAACAATGGCTGACCAATCCCTCACTCTCGCTACTGGCCTACATTGTCCAGATGACAGTAAGTGATAGAAGGGTCACATTTACTCTATTTTAATTCTGATAATTAAGTTAATTTATATGAGATGTTTTTATGACGGTAAAGTCCAAAGACTAATGTATTTAAGAATAATTCCCAGCAGAATAGCTGGTGAATTTATAATAGTATGTGGTGATGATATCCCGTTTTCTATAGACGAAAATTCCACTACAGTTACATTTTCTATGGGTAACTTGTTTATACAATACAGCAGCAATTATCTGTCTGTATGATATTATTATTAAATGGTGTCGGATTTTCCGACAGCAGAAGGCTTATTGGCCCATACGAGGCAGCTCCTATCTAAACACAAAGATTAATCCAGTGTAATTGGCCTGTTATGTTGGACATTGTCTTCTGTGTTGGCATCGTTATGTTCTGGTCTTGTCCTTACTCTCATGGTGGGTAGAGTAAATAGTTCCGTGATTTGGGTGTTCATGGTAGGTTGTTCTATTCTTATGTGAATTGCCTCAAGAATTTGTAATCCTCTTGCATCTTGGGTTTTGTCTATTATGCAGGTATTCTTGTTCAACATTTCTCTTGTTAGAGTGATGTCATGGGCTTGTCTCATGTGATTCCTAGGGGCACCGGATTGAAGATGGCATGTCAAACGCCTGGTCAGCTTGGTCGACGTCATACCTACGTACTTAGATTGAAGGTTACATCCTTTGTGGGGGCAAGTGTACATGTATACAACGCTTGACTGCTGTAGAGGGTTCACCGTCGGCTTCGGGCTATTTTTGATAAGGAGTTTGGAAGTCTTCTTGGTTTTGTAGAATATTATCAGGTTTATGTTTTCGTTAGGAGTAGTGATTTTTACTCCTTTACGGATTATTTCTTTCATTATTCTTTCCTCTTTTATATGTTCACTGTGCATGGTTGATTTGTAATATAATTTTATTGAAGGTGTTGTGGTTTCTGTTCTAGGTTCAGGATTATACCAACGGTCCAAGTGTCTTCTTATAGCAGCGTTTATTTCCGCGTTGCTATATCCGTTGTTCACCAATACCTGAGTTACTCTTTCAAACTCTCTACTCACGTTGCTCCATTCAGAGCAGTGGGTAAGCGCTCGACGAATATAAGCATTGAGAACACTGGCTTTGTATCTTTGGGGGCACTCACTTCTACCGTTCAGGCATAATCCTATGTTGGTGGGCTTAGTATATACGTTGGTGCTTAAAGAGGTTCCTGTTTTTGTTATTAGTACATCCAGGAATGGCAGACTGTTATTTTCACTATTTTCATGTGAAAATTTCAGTTTTGGAGAACTCCTATTTCAACTAAGCCCTGATGCTAAGAAAATAGTTAGAGGGATAGAAGCCCTAAACCAGAAAATAATAAATACAGAATATGCGGTCATATTCAATGAAACATGTTTGAAAGAAAACCTGCTGCCAGTATACACCAATATATATATATATATGTCGTACCTAGTAGCCAGAACGCACTTCTCAGCCTACTATGCAAGGCCCAATTTGCCTAATAAGCCAAGTTTTCATGAATTAATTGTTTTTCGACTACCTAACCTAACTTTTTCGGCTACCTAACCGAACCTAACCTATAAAGATAGGTTAGGTTAGGTTAGGTAGGGTTGGTTAGGTTCGGTCATATATCTACATTAATTTTAACTCCAATAAATTTTTTTTTACCTCATACATAATGAAATGCGTAGCTTTATCATTTCATAAGAAAAAAAATTGAGAAAATATATTAATTCAGGAAAACTTGGCTTATTAGGCAAATCGGGCCTTGCATAGTAGGCCGAGAAGTGCATTCTGGCTACTAGGTACGTTTCGAACCTCCATGGTTCATTCTCAAGTGAACAGATCTTACAATACTAGTTGATTTTATACCCGCATTAGGTCAGGTGATAATACAATGAAGGTGAAAACATGGGGGGATACATAAGGGATAAACATAGGGGCTGCAGAAGGCTTATTGGCCCATACGAGGCATCTCCTATCTAAACACAAAGATTAATCTAGTGTAATTGGCCTGTTATGTTGGACATTGTCTTCTGTGTTGGCATCGATATGTAGTTAGAGGGATAGAATATATATATATATATATATATATATATATATATATATATATATATATATATATATATATATATATATATATATATATATATATATATATATATATATATATATATATATATATATATATATATATATATATATTGGTGTATACTGGCAGCAGGTTTTCTTTCAAACATGTTTCATTGAATATGACCGCATATTCTGTATTTATTATTTTCTGGTTCAGGGCTTCTATCCCTCTAACTAATTTCTTAGCATCAGGGCTTAATTGAAATAGGAGTTCTCCAAAACTCATTTTCGTACTTTTAAGGTGAAGAAAAGAAGTGATTTACTATAGAGTGTATTACACTTATTTGTATAATTTGCACGACGTTTCGAACCTCCATGGTTCATTCTCAAGTGAACAGATCTTACAATACTAGTTGATTTTATACCCGCATTAGGTCAGGTGATAATACAATGAAGGTGAAAACATGGGGGGATACATAAGGGATAAACATAGGGGCTGCAGAAGGCTTATTGGCCCATACGAGGCATCTCCTATCTAAACACAAAGATTAATCTAGTGTAATTGGCCTGTTATGTTGGACATTGTCTTCTGTGTTGGCATCGATATGTAGTTAGAGGGATAGAATATATATATATATATATATATATATATATATATATATATATATATATATATATATATATATATATATATATATATATATATATATATATATGTCGTACCTAAAAGCCAGAACGCACTTCTCAGCCTACAATGCAAGGCCCGATTTGCCTAGTAAGCCAAGTATATATATATATATATATATATATGTCGTACCTAGTAGCCAGAACCCACTTCTCAGCCTACTATGCAAGGCCCGATTTGCCTAATAAGTCAAGTTTTCATGAATTAATTGTTTTTCGACTACCTAACCTACCTAACCTTACCTAACCTAACTTTTCTGGCTACCAAACCTAACCTAACCTATAAAGATAGGTTAGGTTAGGTTAGGTAGGGTTGGTTAGGTTCGGTCATATATCTACGATAATTTTAATTCCAATAAAAAAAAATTGACCTCATACATAATGAAATGGGTAGTTTTATCATTTCATAAGAAAAAAATTAGAGAAAATATAATAATTCAGGAAAACTTCGCTTATTAGGCAAATCGGGCCTTGCATAGTAGGCCGAGAAGTGCGTTCTGGCTACTAGGTACGACATATATATATATATATATATATATATATATATATATATATATATATATATATATATATATATATATATATATATATATGTCGTACCTAGTAGCCAGAACGCACTTCTCAGCGTACTATGCAAGGCCCGATTTGCCTAATAAGCCAAGTTTTCATGAATTAATTGTTTTTTGACTACCTAACCTAACCAAACTTTTTCGGCTACCTAACCTAACCTATAAAGATAGGTTAGGTTAGGTAGGGTTGGTTAGGTTCGGTCATATATCTACGTTAATTTTAACTCCAATAAAAAAATTGACCTCATAGATAATGAAATGGGTAACTTTATCATTTCATTAGAAAAAAATTAGAGAAAATATATTAATTCAGGAAAACTTGGCTTATTAGGCAAATCGAGCCTTGCATAGTAGGCCGAGAAGTGCGTTCTGGCTACTAGGTACGACACATATATATATATATATATATATATATATATATATATATATATATATATATATATATATATATATATATATATATATATATATATATAAATATATATATATATATATATATATATATATATATATATATATATGTCGTACCTAGTAGCCAGAACGCACTTTTCGGCCAACTATGCAAGGCCCGATTTGCCTAATAAGCCAAGTTTTCCTGAATTAATATATTTTCTCTAATTTTTTTCTTATGAAATGATAAAGCTACCCATTTCATTATGTATGAGGTCAATTTTTTTTTATTGTAGTTAAAATTAACGTAGATATATGACCGAACCTAACCAACCCTACCTAACCTAACCTAACCTATCTTTATAGGTTAGGTTAGGTTAGGTAGCCTAAAAAGTTAGGTTAGGTTAGGTTAGGTAGGTTAGGTTGCCGAAAAACAATTAATTCATGAAAACTTGGCTTATTAGGCAAATTGGGCCTTGCATAGTAGGCTGAGAAGGACGTTCTGGCTACTAGGTACGACATATATATATATATATATATATATATATATATATATATATATATATATGTGTCGTACCTAGTAGCCAGAACGCACTTTTTGGCCTACTATGTAAGGCCCGATTTGCCTAATAAGCCAAGTTTTCCTGAACTAATATATTTTCTTTATTTTTTTTTCTTATGAAATGATAAAGCTACCCATTTTCTTATGTAAGAGGTCAATTTTTTTTTATTGGAGTTAAAAATAACGTAGATATATGACCGAACCTAACCAACCCTACCTAACCTAACCTAACCTATCTTTATAGGTTAGGTTAGGTTAAGTAGCCGAAAAAGTTAGGTTAGGTTAGGTTAGGTTAGATAAATATATATATATTTATATATATATATATATATCTATATATATATATATATATATATATTTATATATATATATATATATATATATATATATATATATATATATATATATATATATATATATATATGTCGTACCTAGTAGCCAGAACGCACTTCTCAGCCTACTATGCAAGGCCCAATTTGCCTAATAAGCCAAGTTTTTATGAATTAATTGTTTTTCGACTACCTAACCTACCTAACCTAACCTAACCTAACCTAACTTTTTTGGCTACCTAACGTAACCTAACCTATAAAGATAGGTTAGGTTAGGTTAGGTAGGGTTGGTTAGGTTCGGTCATATATCTACGTTAATTTTAACTCTAATATAAAAAAATGACCTCATTCATAATGAAATGGGTAGATTTATTGTTTCACGAGAAAAAAATTAGAGAAAATATATTTATTCAGGAAAACTTGGCTTATTAGGCAAATCGGGTCTTGCATAGTAGGCTGATAAGTGCGTTCTGGCTACTAGGTACGACATATATATATATATATATATATATATATATATATATATATATATATATATATATATATATAACAATGTCAGACCACGGAGGAAAATGAAACATGAATTTCCTTAAGTACTTTCGTATATTAAATACATCTTCAGAAGGAAGATGTATTTAATATACATCTTCAGATTTCCTTCTGAAGATGTATTTAATATACGAAAGTACTTAAGGAAATTCCTGTTTCATTTTCCTCCGTGGTCTGACATTGTCACATTCTTAATCACGTGTTTATTTTCGTGATATACACACACATATATATATATATATATATATATATATATATATATATATATATATATATATATATATATATATATATATATATATATATATATATATATATATATATATATATATATATATATATAATGTGGGAGTACCCACGACTACCCAAACACTAACAACGAATAATTCAACAATTAAACAATAATTACTTAAACAATACATGTATATCAAAACGTTTCAAGGCTTTGTCAATATTTTCGAACTTCGAAAAATATAGTAAACATAATATTTTCTGGCCGGAGTTTCCTAGTGCATATTTTGTTATAATATGTACGATGTGCTTTGTTACGGCAAACTTCCAAAAAACTTAGTGGTTAATAAAGCCCTACTCATCATCTATGCCTTCACATGCACACTCGGGGACTATCAGAACCAACGTTCTCAATATATAGGCAAGACAACAACATCCCATTTCAAGACGCCTAACAATACACAAGTAGCAAGGTCCTATTAAAGAACATATAATCCTTATTCATAACCAGACCATCACCAGAAATATTCTCACAAACACAACCAGCGTCTCGAAAGACACATAAGCCTACAAACGTCACTAAACATAAGACTACCCCCACCCCACATTTTTTTGGTCTCTTATTCTTACCCTTCTCTTATTCTATATCACCTCACCTTGTGGGGCCACGTGAGCAACACATATGTGAACAAGCTTAAATGGTCCCCCAAGCCAATATGCAACTGAAAACTCCACACCCCCAGAAAGATTCGAACGCAATTTGCCCAGAGCAGTGCAACTGGTTTACCCGGTACCTTTACCACTCGACCAACCATAACCGTACTAAAGACAGTGATAGGTGAGGCTATATCCCCAACGTCTCGACGACACTTGGTGGTAAGCTTGGGCATAGTTATTTCATAGAATCACCTCACTTTGTTCACGTGGCCCCACAAATTGAGGTGATTCGATGAAATAACTATGCCCAAGCTTGCCAGCAAGTGCCCGTCCTTCATAATGAGGGGCAAGTGTGCTGACCCCAAACATCCTATGACAAACATCCTATGACACTCACCATACCATGACATATCACCCTGCAAAGGTCCCCGAGACAAGCCTCATATGACAAGTCTTCAACCATGTACAGATAAAGAGACATTCTTTGATATAGATAATAAGAACATCAGCAGCTGCAATAATATAAGTCATTACCAGCGTCTAATATCTGGAGCTGGAGTATCTCCAAATATATCTCCTGAATATATTAGCACTGAAGTTTATCTTTGATTGAGATGGTTACTATCATAATCAAGAAATATTATTAAGAGTATATGAGTTTCATCAATGAGAATATGAGGTTCATCAATGATTATGTGAGATCAATCAACGAGTTAATGGGATCTATCAATAGGCATGTGAGGTCCAACAATGAGTGTTTGATTGATAGAATAAAGAAAGATACAACGTCCAATATCAGGGACATTAGAAGGAAAGAAAGTATATTGAGACTACGGAAAGAAATGTGCTTCGTTGACCGCAAGGAAAAACTTCCCCAGCATTAGAGTTGTAAATAAATGCAGCGAGTTAGATGGGGAAATAGATGAAGGCATGTCAGTACACATGTTTCATACCAAATACTTTAGAAAAATGCAATAAAATTCATTGCAATAACCGACTGCTCGAGTGTAAGGCTCTAGAACTGAAACCCGACTCTGAGAGCGGATTCAAGAAAGCGCTTAGGCAAATATAATAAAGTAGATCATGCATAAATAGCGAACGCGACTCAGGTGTTCAAAATGAGAACACACACAATTTAGACAATTTAGAGAACACAAGCAACAAGCACACTCTCTGAGGAAGACATTCAAAAGCTTAAATTACATTAATATAAAAGATTAATTATAATTCTCTGCTTTCAAACTGTCATGGCGTCCGTTTCCACACATAAAAGGTTTCTGCCTCTAGAACGAAATTAACATTATCCTAATTAGCAGACCTCAGGATGAAAGCCTGATTATTGCTTAAGAAAACACTTTTTCTTGGCAAGTGTGGCAAACCATTATATATTTATGAGTTATTCACATATGTTTCAGAGACGCGTAATATCATTCCAACCAAAATAGTAATATTCTAAGTATTCATTATGAACACACACAAACTTATAAGAGAATAACAAGTATTCCCATTAACTCCAGGCATCACCGACACGCTGCACTACAGTCAATAGTGTACTATCTACTTGATAAGATGATAGAACTTATTTTAACTATTTGGTAGAAAGTACCAGTGTGGAGTGAAGAACCACCAGTAAAACTTCTTTTGGAATAATTTACAGAGTTCGTAAAAAGTAAATATAAGAGCCAAACTTAACTATTTATAGGCCTAGTATATAGCACATATAAGTACTATATTATGCCGAGGACAGTGTGTATTAAGCCTAGGAATGTTAGGAGACGTTTGGGTCAGTCAGCTTCACATAGTTATGTTGCTGATGAAATAGAAAAAGTTTCCGGTTTGTCTAAATTCAATAACGCAAAGGTCTACTTTTTGTTGGTCCATCGCTATATATAGGAACTATTTGGTGGGAAAGTACCAATTAATACTTTCATTTAAGGAGTCTGGGCTCCAACATCCAGCTGCAAACATTGCCACTCAATCTTGCACAATCAATGAGATATTTATTGAAATATCTCATTCTCAATCGACTTGAGAATGGTCCAGGACGGACCGAAACGTCGTCGTCCCTTCATTTCCTAGTGTGTGGTCTGGTCAACATACGTCAGCCACGTTATTGTGACTCATCGCCTGCATATTTATTGAACATAACAAAGGAACATCATGATTGTCGACATCGCTCATTGTGCTTGTTGGCTTTCACCAAAGTTCAAAATTGACTTCAACTTTAAAGTCATCAACTTTCTAAGTAATGCACAGAAGAGGAAAGTTTAAATTGCTTATCAGTAAGTTGTTGAAGCATGGAAATTTGATTTAACACTTCTCATGGCATAGTGTACTTGGCCATAACAACCCTGTGTCACTTGGCTTGGCCCCCAGGACCAGTGTCACTTGGCTTGGCCCCCAGGACCAGTGTCACTTGGCTTGGCCCCCAGGACCAGTGTCACTTGGCTTGGCCCCCAGGACCAGTGTCACTTGGCTTGGCCCCCAGGACCAGTGTCACTTGGTTTGGCCCCCAGGACCAGTGTCACTTGGCTTGGCCCCCAGGACCAGTGTCACTTGGCTTGGCCCCCAGGACCAGTGTCACTTGGCTTGGCCCCCAGGACCAGTGTCACTTGGCTTGGCCCCCAGGACCAGTGTCACTTGGTTTGGCCCCCAGGACCAGTGTCACTTGGCTTGGCCCCCAGGACCAGTGTCACTTGGCTTGGCCCCCAGGACCAGTGTCACTTGGCTTGGCCCCCAGGACCAGTGTCACTTGGCTTGGCCCCCAGGACCAGTGTCACTTGGCTTGGCCCCCAGGACCAGTGTCACTTGGCTTGGCCCCCAGGACCAGTGTCACTTGGCTTGGCCCCCAGGACCAGTGTCACTTGGCTTGGCCCCCAGGACCAGTGTCACTTGGCTTGGCCCCCAGGACCAGTGTCACTTGGCTTGGCCCCCAGGACCAGTGTCACTTGGCTTGGGCACCAGGACCAGTGTCACTTGGCTTGGGCACCAGGACCAGTGTCACTTGGCTTAGCCCCCAGGATCAGTGTCACTTGGCTTGGCCCCCAGGGCCAGTGTCAATTGGCTTGGCCCCCAGGGCCAGTGTCACTTGGCTTAGCCCCCAGGACCAGTGTCACTTGGCTTGGCCCCCAGGACCAGTGTCACTTGGCTTGGCCCCCAGGACCAGTGTCACTTGGCTTGGACTCCAGGACCAGTGTCACTTGGCTTGGCAACCAGAACCAGTGTCAATTGGCTTGGCCCCCAGGCCCAGTTTCACTTCGTTTGGCCCGCAGGTTCGGTGTCACTTAGCTTGGCCCCAAGGACCAGTGTCACTTGGCTTGGCCCCCCGGGCCAGTGTCACTTGGCTTGGCCACCAGGACCAGTGTCACTTGGCTTGGCTACCAGGGCCAGTGTCTTTTGGCTTGGCCACCAGGGCCAGTGTCACTTGGCTTTGCTACCAGGGCCAGTGTCACTTGGCTTAGCCCCCAGGACCAGTGTCACTTGGCATGACCCTCATGATCAGTGTCACTTGGCTTAGCCCCCAGGACCAGTGTCACTTGGCTTGGCCTCAAGGATCAGTGTCACTTGACTTGGCACCAAGGATCAGTGTCACTTAACTTGGCCCCAAAGGATCAGTGTCACTTGACTTGGGCCCCAGGACCAGTGTCACTTGGCTTAGCCCCCAGGACCAGTGTCACTTGGCTTGGCCCCCCAGGACCAGTGTCACTTGGCTTGGCCCCCAGGCCCAGTGTCACTTGGCTTGGCCCTCAGGGTCAGTGTCACTTAGCTTCGCCCCAAGGACCAGTTTCACTTGGCTTGGCCTCAAGGATCAGTGTCACTTGACTTGGCACCAAGGATCAGTGTCACTTGACTTGGGCCCCAGGACCAGTGTCACTTGGCTTGGCCCCCAGGACCAGTGTCACTTGGCTTGGCCCCCAGGACGAGTGTCACTTGGCTTGGCACCAAGGATCAGTGTCACTTGGCTTGGCCCCAGGACCAGTGTCACTTGGCTTGGCCCCAAGGATCAGTGTCACTTGGCTTGGCCCCCAGGACCAGTGTCACTTGGCTTGGCCCCCAGGACCAGTGTCACTTGGCTTGGACCCAGGACCAGTGTCACTTGGCTTGGACCCCAGGACCAGTGTCACTTGACTTGGCCCCAAGGATCAGTGTCACTTGACTTGGGCCCCAGGACTAGTGTCACTTGGCTTGGCCACCAGGACCAGTGTCACTTGTCTAGGCCCCCAGGATCAGTGTCACTTGGCTTGGCCCTAAGGATCAGTGTCACTTGGCTTGGCACCCAGGCCCAGTGGCGCTTGGCTTGGCCCAGTGTCACCCGTCTTGGCCCCCCGGGCCAGTGTCACTTGGCTTGGCCCCCCAGGATTAGTGTCACTTGACTTGGGCCCCAGGACCAGTGTCACTTGACTTCGGCCCAAGGATCAGTGTCACTTGACTTGGCCCCCAGGACCAGTGTCACTTGGCTTGGCCCCAAGAATCAGTGTCACTTGGCTTGGCCCCCAGGACCACTGTTACTTGACTTGGCCCCCAGGATTATTGTCACTTGACTTGGGCCCCAGGACCAGTGCCACTTGACTTGGCCCCCAGGACCAGTGTCACTTGACTTGGCCCCAAGGGCAAGTGTCACTTGACTTGGCCCCAAGGGCCAGTGTCAATTGGCTTGGCCCCCAGGACCATTTTCACTTGGCTTGGCCCCCCAGGACCAGTGTCACTTGACTTGGCCCCCAGGACCAGTGTCACTTGACTTGGCCCCCCAGGACCAGTGTCACTTGACTTGGCCCCAGGACCAGTGTCACTTGACTTGGCCCCAAGGACCAGTGTCACTTTACTTGGCCCCCAGGACCAGTGTCACTTGACTTGGCCCCCAGGCCCAGTTTCGCTTGGCTTGGACCCCAGGCCCAGTTTCGCTTGGCTTGGACCAGTGTCACTTGACTTGGCTCCCAGGACCTGTGTCACTTGACTTGGCCCCAAGGACCAGTGTCACCTGTCTTGGCCCCCCGGGCCAGTGTCACTTGACTTGGCCCCCAGGATCAGTTTCACTTGACTTGGCCACCAGGACCAGTGTCACTTGACTTGGCCCCAAGGAACAGTGTCACTTAACTTGGCACCAAGGATCAGTGTCACTTGACTTGGGCCCCAGGATCAGGGTCACTTGACTTGGCCCCAATACCAGTGTCACTTGGCTTGGCCCCCAGGACCAGTGTCACTTGGCTTGGCCCCCAGGCCCAGTGTCACTTGGCTTGGGCCCCAAAACTAGTGTCACTTGACTTGGCCCCAAGGATCAGTGTCACTTGACTTGGCCCCCAGGCCCAGTTTCGCTTGGCTTGGACCAGTGTCACTTGACTTGGCCCCCAGGATCAGTGTCACTTGACTTGGCCACCAGGACCAGTGTCACTTGACTTGGCCCCCAGGACCAGTGTCACTTGACTTGGCCACCAGGACCAGTGTCACTTGACTTGGCCCCCAGGACCAGTGTCACTTGACTTGGCCCCCAGGACCAGTGTCACTTGACTTGGCCCCAAGGAACAGTGTCACTTAACTTGGCACCAAGGATCAGTGTCACTTGACTTGGGCCCCAGGACAAGTGTCACTTGACTTGGCCCCAATACCAGCGTCACTTGGCTTGGCCCCCAGGACCAGTGTCACTTGGCTTGGCCCCCAGGACCAGTGTCACTTGGCTTGGCCCCAAGGATCAGTGTCACTTGGCTTAGGCCCCAGGACCAGTGTCACTTGACTTGGCCCCCAGGATCAGTGTCACTTGACTTGGCCACCAGGACCAGTGTCACTTGACTTGGCCCCCAGGACCAGTGTCACTTGGCTTGGCCCCCAGGACCAGTGTCACTTGGCTTGGCCCCCAGGACCAGTGTCACTTGGCTTGGCACCAAGGATCAGTGTCACTTGGCTTGGCCCCAGGACCAGTGTCACTTGGCTTGGCCCCCAGGACCAGTGTCACTTGGCTTGGACCCCAGGACCAGTGTCACTTGGCTTGGACCCCAGGACCAGTGTCACTTGACTTGGCCCCAAGGATCAGTGTCACTTGACTTGGGCCCCAGGACTAGTGTCACTTGGCTTGGCCACCAGGACCAGTGTCACTTGTCTAGGCCCCCAGGATCAGTGTCACTTGGCTTGGCCCTAAGGATCAGTGTCACTTGGCTTGGCCCCCAGGCCCAGTGTCACCCGTCTTGGCCCCCCGGGCCAGTGTCACTTGGCTTCTCCCCCAGGACCACTGTTACTTGGCTTGGCCCCCCAGGATTAGTGTCACTTGACTTGGGCCCCAGGACCAGTGTCACTTGACTTCGGCCCAAGGATCAGTGTCACTTGACTTGGCCCCCAGGACCAGTGTCACTTGGCTTGGCCCCAAGAATCAGTGTCACTTGGCTTCCCCCCCAGGACCACTGTTACTTGACTTGGCCCCCAGGATTATTGTCACTTGACTTGGGCCCCAGGACCAGTGCCACTTGACTTGGCCCCCAGGACCAGTGTCACTTGACTTGGCCCCAAGGGCAAGTGTCACTTGACTTGGCCCCAAGGGCCAGTGTCAATTGGCTTGGCCCCCAGGACCATTTTCACTTGGCTTGGCCCCCAGGACCAGTGTCACTTGACTTGGCCCCCAGGACCAGTGTCACTTGACTTGGCCCCCCAGGACCAGTGTCACTTGACTTGGCCCCAGGACCAGTGTCACTTGACTTGGCCCCAAGGACCAGTGTCACTTTACTTGGCCCCCAGGACCAGTGTCACTTGACTTGGCCCCCAGGCCCAGTTTCGCTTGGCTTGGACCCCAGGCCCAGTTTCGCTTGGCTTGGACCAGTGTCACTTGACTTGGTTCCCAGGACCTGTGTCACTTGACTTGGCCCCAAGGACCAGTGTCACCTGTCTTGGCCCCCCGGGCCAGTGTCACTTGACTTGGCCCCCAGGATCAGTTTCACTTGACTTGGCCACCAGGACCAGTGTCACTTGACTTGGCCCCAAGGAACAGTGTCACTTAACTTGGCACCAAGGATCAGTGTCACTTGACTTGGGCCCCAGGATCAGTGTCACTTGACTTGGCCCCAATACCAGTGTCACTTGGCTTGGCCCCCAGGACCAGTGTAACTTGGCTTGGCCCCCAGGCCCAGTGTCACTTGGCTTGGGCCCCAAAACTAGTGTCACTTGACTTGGCCCCAAGGATCAGTGTCACTTGACTTGGCCCCCAGGCCCAGTTTCGCTTGGCTTGGACCAGTGTCACTTGACTTGGCCCCCAGGATCAGTGTCACTTGACTTGGCCACCAGGACCAGTGTCACTTGACTTGGCCCCCAGGACCAGTGTCACTTGACTTGGCCCCCAGGACCAGTGTCACTTGACTTGGCCCCCAGGACCAGTGTCACTTGACTTGGCCCCAAGGAACAGTGTCACTTAACTTGGCACCAAGGATCAGTGTCACTTGACTTGGGCCCCAGGACCAGTGTCACTTGACTTGGCCCCAATACCAGCGTCACTTGGCTTGGCCCCCAGGACCAGTGTCACTTGGCTTGGCCCCCAGGACCAGTGTCACTTGGCTTGGCCCCAAGGATCAGTGTCACTTGGCTTGGGCCCCAGGACCAGTGTCACTTGACTTGGCCCCCAGGATCAGTGTCACTTGACTTGGCCACCAGGACCATTGTCACTTGACTTGGCCCCCAGGACCAGTGTCACTTGACTTGGCCCCCAGGACCAGTGTCACTCGACTTGGCCCCCAGGACCAGTGTCACTTGACTTGGCCCCCAGGACCAGTGCCACTTGACTTGGCCCCCAGGACCAGTGTCACTTGGCTTGGGCCCAAGACCAGTGTCACTTGGCTTGGGCCCAAGACCAGTGTCACTTGGAATGGGCCCAAGACCAGTGTCACTTGGCTTGGGCCCAAGACCAGTGTCACTTGGCTTGGCCTTCAAGACACTCTTAGTCCCCACTTAGACGACTGACGATTACTGACCTGAGATCACGGTGCACAGTATGTAAGTGATCTCTACCTACTGATGACTGACAACCAACGAACTCAGAACACGGTACACAGTAGCTAATTACACATACCGACGACTGTAATCTAAGTTCAGAGTAGCCAATCTATCACCAACTCCTGTACTTAACAATAATAATTAAGAGGTATTGTACTAGAAAAAGTTACAAGATAATTCCATGTATTATATTCAAGCAAGTTTACTTATAAAAAGAAATTAATTTTTTTTTCCATTTTTTCATTTTTTATGCAAAACTGTCTGGTGAATTAAAGTGGTTTAAAAATTGCTTTAAAATATATACGTTGTTTAATAGAAAAATATAAAATTATATATAAATTAGTAGTTTTGCTAAAAATTTATTGTAATTAAGAAATTTTTATTTATTTGCTTGTCTTCCCTCACTCCTGAGGAAGACTATAGAATTAATTGTTAATACATATTTGAAGGGTTATCTTGAGTTGATTTCGGGGCTTTAGTGTCCCAGCGGCCCGGTCCTCGACCAGGCCTCCACCCCCAGGAAGCAGCCCGTGACAGCTGACTAACTCCCAGGTACCTATTTACTGCTAGGTAACATGGGCATAGGGTGAAAGAAACTCTCCCCATTGTTTCTCGCCGGCGCCCGGGATCGAACCCGGGACCACAGAATCACGTGTCCAGCGTGCTGTCCGCTCAGCCGGCCAGCTCCAGGGTGACTATAATATTGACAATATATTGTGTTGATTCATTGTTTCGAGAGAAGTGCGATGCTGGAAGATGACCATTTGTTGATGGGTCATGACTATAGGCGCACCCTTTCTCTTCTCTTCTAAACCTTCTTTCTCTTTATACACGACGACCACTAGGAAGCCTCGTGATGGTGCGAGTCACCAAACTCCTGTGGGTTGCAACCATACTGGTCTCAGAACATGGTATATAGTAAATAAGTGATCATGGCCCCCAGGACTAGTGATAACTGTGTGACGACCATTTGCCTCAGAACATGCTGCACAGTAGCTACCTGATCCCTACTTACTGGCTCTGTGACTACCACTGGTCTCAGAATACGGTGTACAGTAGCCAAGTGATCCCCCGCTTAATGACGACTACTGGGTTCAAAACATTTTACACAGTAGTTAATTACTCATAACAACAAATGTGATCTCAGTTCAGAGTAGCCAAGCTATCACTAATTACTCATGAGTGAAAATCCAGTCCTACCTTTATATACTATGATTATTAAGTATAATTTACAAAATTTTGAAATAAATTTTTATCAGTAAAGACTAATGCGCAAGTTTATACATAAATATTTTTTGTTATTATTTTATATTTTTTTATAATTTTTATACAAAACTGTCAAATGATTTTAAGCAGTTTTAAAATTGTCCTAAAAACTGTTTATTATTTTATATAGGTTATTTAATTTTTATATGATTTATGTTTGCCTTTAGGCCTTGACTGTAATTAATATAAATGCTATTTATTTGCTTGTCCTCCCAAACGCCAGAGGAAAATTGTAGTTTTGGTTTTCTATTCATCGTTAAAGGGTTACTATAATATTCAGAATATATTGTGCTCATGCATTGTTTCAATGCTGGAAGATGACCATTTGTTAATGGGTCATGACTATAGGCGCACCCTTTCTCTCCTCTTCCAAACCTTCTTTCTCTTTATACACGACGACCACTAGGAAGCCTCGTGATGGTGCGAGTCACGAAACTCTTGTGGGTTGTAACCACACTGGTCTCGAGCATGGTACAATGTAGCTAATTACTACATTGCAGCTGACTGGTGGTGCTGCAGGAGTTCCTTACATATTCTGAGGACCCAGATGATGATTGTAGTGGGGGACCTCGAGTAATGGAGTAGAGGGCCATATGGACCTCGATATCTAAGGGAGTGCTTGATTGTGTTTTGGGAGTGAAAGGCGCAGTGCAAGGTGAGAGATTGTTGCTTTTGTAGAGTAGGAAATATATGAGTGTTATGTGTCATGTATTGCAGCCTAAAGCAGTGAAGGAAGCAGAAGGCTGTGGACTGAAGTTCAAGCAGCAGCCTGATGCAGTTATAGGTTGGAGACATAAGGTGACATTAGTGTGTTATCAGTTGGTAGTAGCCTAAGAGGTGATTGTAATGTTTTATAACCATTTCCTTTATGTGTATTGTGTTTGTTTAAATGTATTAACTATTATGTTTGTTAGCTGGCTTTTGTTCTTGTTCTGGTGAGGCTTCCTGGCTAGAGAGAGAGAGAGAGAAAGACTCGGATATAACATGGGTGATAGTGGACTATAACTGAGGTGGATTGAGAGATCATCCCACAGTAAGGAGAGTGCGGGGAGTCACGGCGGCACAAGAGGGGGTGTGTACACATGACAACTAGGCAGTGTGAGCCGTAACCCTGAACAAAGGTGACACTGAACCCCTCTCCCAGAACCAGACGCTCACCAGGGTGATCTAAATAATTACAAGCACTCCAGTGTTCAGTGCTGGTCGACCGACGGTAGCAGGAGTATGGCTGCCGAGGTCTGCTGTTCGTTCTGTTAAGGAGTGGTTGGGACCTCTGTCCAATGGTAAGCGAATATGAGGATGGTTCAAATAACAAAGTTTCAGTGCAGGAATAATGAAACCTCTCCCGACTCCCCACTACACCCCCTGATACTAAGTGATCAATACTTACTGACGACTGTGATGACCAGTGGTGCAGTGAGGCACTCTGGTGCAGTGAGGCACTCTGGAGTAGTGAGACACTCTGGTGTAGTGAGACACTCTGGTGTAGTGAGACACACTGGTGTAGTGAGACACTCTGGTGTAGTGAGACACTCTGGTGTAGTGAGACACTCTGGTGTAGTGAGACACTCTGGTGTAGTGAGACACTCTGGTGTAGTGAGGCACTCTGGTGTAGTGAGGCACTCTGGTGTAGTGAGGCACTCTGGTGTAGTGAGGCACTTTGGTGTAGTGAGGCACTTTGGTGTAGTGAGGCACTCTGGTGTAGTGAGGCACTCTGGTGTAGTGAGTCACACTGGAGTAGTGAGACACTCTGGTGCAGTGAGGCACTCTGGTGTAGTGAGGCACTCTGGTGTAGTGAGACACTCTGGTGTAGTGAGGCACTCTGGTGTAGTGAGACACTCTGGTGTAGTGAGGCACCCTGGTGCAGTGAGGCACCCTGGTGCAGTGAGGCACCCTGGTGCAGTGAGGCACCCTGGCGCAGTGAGGCACCCTGGTGCAGTGAGGCACTTTGGTGTAGTGAGACACTCTGGTGTAGTGAGACACTCTGGTGCAGTGAGGCACTCTGGTGTAGCGAGGCACTCTGGTGCAGTAAGGCACTCTGGTGTAGCGAGGCACTCTGGTGCAGTGAGGCACTCTGGTGCAGTGAGGAACTCTTACTGACACACACTTACTTTTTACTCCCAACTTACTGACAACTGTGACGATCACTGGCCTTAGAACACGGTGCACAGTAGCTAAAAATCCCAATAAACTGATGACTGTGTGAAGACTATTGCCTTCGGAACACGGTGCACAGTAGCTAAGTGATCCCTACTAACTGATGACTGTGTGACGACCAGTGACCTCAGAATACAGTGCACAGTAGCTAAGTGATCACTACTTATTGACGACTGTGTGACGACCAGTGGCCTCAGAACACGGTGCTCTGTAGCTAATTGATCCCCACTTAATTAAATTAATGATGACTACTGGACTCTGAACATGGAACACAGTAGCTAATTACGCATACCGACTACTGTGATCTCAGTTCAGAGTTGCCAAGCCATCACCAATTACTTATGAGGGAGAATGAATTCACGTATTTAGCTGTTATAATTATTAGATATTCTACTCGAAATTTTTTACTGAAATAATCCAACTTAAAGCTAAGCATTAAAGTTTTAATATAATTTTTATAATTTTCTTATAATTTTTCTTCTCAATTTTTTATACAAAATTGATATTGAAAATCAGGACATTTCAAAGTTTCTTTAAGAATTTTACACAAGTTTATATACCACTTTTAATTTGTACAAGAATTAATATTTTATCCTAAAAATTGATTGCAAATAAGATGATATAAATGCTATTTATTTGATTGCCTTCATTTACTCAGGAGATACACAGTAGTGTTTTTTTATATCTTTAACGGGTGACTAAAATATTCATAATATATTGTGTTAAGTCATTGTTTCGAGAGAAGTGTGATGCTGGAAGATGACCATTTGTTGATGGGTCATGACTATAGGCGCACCCTTTCTCTCCTCTTCTGAACCTTCTTTCTCTTTATACACGACGACCACTAGGAAGCCTCGTGATGGTGCGAGTCACCAAACTCCTGTGGGTTGCAACCATACTGGTCTCAGAACACCGTACACAGTAGCTAAGTGATCCCTACTTACTGATGACTGTCACGACAAATGGCCGCAGAACATGGTACACAGTAGCTAATTGATCCCCACTTACTAACTGTGTGACGACCACTGGCCTCAAAATACGGTGCACCGTAGATAAGTGATCCCCACCTACTGATGACTAGTGGCCTCAGAACACGGTACAAATCAAATTAAATGTTTAGTCAGGTAAAGTACATACATACAAGGATGAGATTCAAACATTGATGGACTTATAGATAGAATAAGTGCATTCAATGCCTAAAGCCACTATTACGCAAAGCGTTTCTGGCAGCGGGGCAGGGGGACGACTTAGGTATACCGTAGGTAAGTGTTCCCCACTTACAACTGTGACGACTACTGGCTTCAGAACAAGGTGCACCGTAGCTAAGTGTTCCCCACTTAATGACGACTACCGGGCTCAGAATGTGGTACACAGTAGCTAATTACACATAGCGACGACGGTGATCTCAGTTCAAAGTAGCCAAGCAATCAACAAATACTGATGAGTAATAATCAATTCCTGAATTTAAACTTTATAATTAATATGTATTATCTTCAAATTTTTTTGAGTTTATAATTAATTGCAGAAGTACTTGCAAGATTATTATTAAATGTTTTTTTTTCTGTAAATTATTTTACAAATTTTTATATAATAGTGGCAATTGTTTTTTAAGGGAATTTAAAATATTTTAAAAACATTACATTGTTTTAAATAAGTAACTTAATGTTCATAAAATCAATATTTTTTTAAAATATTATAATTAAAAACATATTAATGCTTTTTATTTGCTTGTCCTAACTTACTCAGAAATTAGGCAGTAGTGTTGTTGTTTTTTTATATATATTTTGAGAATGACTTTGATATTCATAATATATTGTGTTAAATCATTGTTTCGAGAGAAGTGCGATGCTGGAAGATGACCATTTGTTGATGGGTCATGACTATAGGCGCACCCTTTCTCTCCTCTTCTAAACCTTCTTTCTCTTTATACACGACGACCACTAGGAAGCCTCGTGATGGTGCGAGTCACCAAACTCCTGTGGGTTGCAACCATACTGGTCTCAGAACACCGTACACAGTTGCTAAGGGATCCCTACTTACTTACGATTGTGATGACCAGTGGCCTTAGAACATGGTGCACCGTAGCTAGGTGCTCTCATGTGTGGTGAGACACTCTGGTGTAGTAAGGCACTCTGGTGTAGTGAGACACCCTGGTGTAGTGAGACACTCTGGTGTAGTGAGGCACTCTGGTGTAGTGAGACACTTTGGTGTAGTGAGGCACTCTGGTGTAGTGAGACACTCTGGTGTAGTGAGACACTCTGGTGTAGTGTCAGGCACTCTGGTGTGGTGAGGCACTCTGGTGTAGTGAGGCACTCTGGTGTAGTGAGACACTCTGGCGTAGTGAGACACTCTGGCGTAGTGAGACACTCTGGCGTAGTGAGACACTCTGGTGTAGTGAGACACTCTGGTGTAGTGAGGCACTCTGGTGTAGTGAGGCACTCTGGTGTAGTGAGACACTCTGATGAAGTGAGGCACTCTGGTGTAGTGAGACACTCTGGTGTAGTGAGACACTCTGGTGTAGTGAGACACTCTGGTGTAGTGAGACACTCTGGTGTAGTGAGACACTCTGGTGTAGTGAGACACTCTGGTGTAATGAGGCACTCTGGTGCAGTGAGACACTCTGGTGCAGTGAGACACTCTGGTGTAGTGAGACACTCTGGTGTAGTGAGGCACTCTGGTGTAGTGAGACACTCTGGTGTAGTGAGACACTCTGGTGTAGTGAGACACTCTGGTGTAGTGTCAGGCACTCTGGTGTAGTGAGGCACTCTGGTGTAGTGAGGCACTCTGGTGCATTGAGACTCTCTGGTGTAGTGAGACACTCTGGTGTAGTGAGACACTCTGGTGTAGTGAGACACTCTGGTGTAGTGAGACACTCTGGTGTAGTGAGGCACTCTGGTGTAGTGAGACACTCTGGTGTAGTGTCAGGCACTCTGGTGTAGTGAGACACTCTGGTGTAGTGAGACACTCTGGTGTAGCGAGACACTCTGGTGTAGTGAGACACTCTGGTGTAGTGAGGCACTCTGGTGCAGTGAGACACTCTGGTGCAGTGAAGTGATCCCCCACTTAATGACGACTACTGGCCTCAGAACATGGTACACAGTAGTTAATTACTCGTAACGACAAATGTGATCTCAGTTCAGAGTAGCCAAGTTATCACCTATTACTGATGAATGAAAATCCAGTCCAACCTTAATATACTATGATTATTATGTATAACTTTCAAAATTTTGTAAGGTCATGTTTCAACTTGCATATTTATGTGCAAGTTTATACATAAATATTTTTAGTTTTCATTTTATATTTTTTTCTAAGTTTTATACAAAGCTTTCAAGTGATTTCAGGCGAATTTAAAATTGTCCTAAAATCTGTATATATTTTACGTAATAAAATAAATTTTTATATGACTTTTTATTGTCTTTACGACTTGATTGTAATAAAGATGATATAAATGCTATTTATTTGCTTCTCCTCTCAAACGCCAGAGATAAATTTTAATGTTTGTTTTCTATACATCATTAAAGGGTTACTATAATATTCCGAATATATTGTGTTCAGTCATTGTTTCAATGCTAGAAGATGACCATTTGTTGATGGGTCATGACTATAGGCGCACCCTTTCTCTCCTCTTCTAAACCTTCTTTCTCTTTATACACGACGACCACTAGGAAGCCTCGTGATGGTGCGAGTCACCAAACTCTTGTGGGTTGCAACCACACTGGCCTCGGAACATGGTACAATGTAGCTAATGTTAGGACCCCAGGTAGCCTGAAGAACGAGTCTAACTGTCTTAGACTTCGCCTACTGGACCTGATTGAGAAGTTAGAGGAAGTGTAGATATATGAATGTATTCTAAATACATGACAAATGTCAGTGAATAGTTTAAAAGCATGCGCAGATGATGGACATGTAAATAAGTGACATGAGTCACTTATTTACACTTAGAGAGCACTTATGGGGGTGTTCTCATCTCTGTATAATATACAGAGACGAGAGCACCCCCAAATTAGACATACCCGAGCCACACTTGAAGAGTCTTCTCGAGGCATTTACAAAAGAAGCCTCTTTCATCAGTCCACAAGGAGACATGTATCTTCAAATAGACGGAGTAGCAATGGGCTCCCCCTTAGGAGTGTTATTTGCTAGTTTTGATATGGGAACCATCGAAGACAGGGTCTTCAGTAGCAGACCAAAACCAACTATATACTGCTGTTATGTACATGACATATTCGTCATAGTAAAAGACTCAGACGAATTAATTGATCTAAAAAGACACATAGAGAGAGAGAGCCATTACTCCGATTTACACATGAAAATAGTGAAAATAACAGTCTGCCGTTCTTGGATGTACTAATAACAACAACAGGAACCTTTTTAAGCACCAACGTATATACCAAGCCTACCAACATAGGATTATGCCTGAACGGTAAGAGTGAGTGCCCCCAAAGATACAAAACCAGTGTTCTCAATGCTTATATTCGTCTTACGTACTGCTCCGAATTGAGTAATGTGAGTAGAGTGTTTGAAAGAATAACTCAGGTATTGGTTAACAATGGCTATAGCAACACGGAAATAAATACCGCCATAAAAAGACACCTGGACCGATGGTACAATCCTGAACCTAGAACGGGAACAACAACACCTCCAATAAAATTATATTACAAATCAACTATGTACAGTGAACATAAAAGAAGTAAGAATTATGAAGGAAATAATCCGTAAAGGAGTAAAAAGCATTACTCCTAACTAAAACATAGACCTGATCATATTCTACAAAACAAAGAAGACTCCAGACCCCTTATCAAAAACAGCCTGAAGCCGACGGAGAACCCTCTACATCAGTCAAGCGTTGTATACATGTACACTTGCCCCCACTAAGGATGTAACATTCAATCTAAGTACAAAGGTATGACGTTGACCAAGCTCACGAGGCGTTTGACCTGTCATCTTCAATCCGGTGCCCCCAGGAATCACATGAGACTAGCCCATGACATCACTCTAACAAGAGGAATGTTAAATATAAATACATGTATAATAGACAAAACCCAAGATGCAAGAAGATTACAAATTCTTGAAGCAATTCACATAAAAATAGAACAACCTACCATGAACACCCAAATTACGGAACTATTTACTCTACCCACCATGAGAGTAAGGACAAGACCAGAACATAAGAACATAAGAACAAAGGTAACTGCAGAAGGCCTATTGGCCCATACGAGGCAGCTCCTATTCTATAACCACCCAATCCCACTTATACTTGTCCAACCCGCGCTTGAAACAATCGAGGGACCCCACCTCCACCACGTTACGCGGCAATTGGTTCCACAAATCAACAACCCTGTTACTGAACCAGTATTTACCCAAGTCTTTCCTAAATCTAAACTTATCCAATTTATACCCATTGTTTCGTGTTCTGTCCTGTGTTGATACTTTTAATACCCTATTAATATCCCCCTTGTTATGTCCATTCACCCACTTGTAAACCTCTATCATGTCGCCCCTAACTCTTCGCCTTTCCAGTGAATGCAACTTAAGCTTTGTTAATCTTTCTTCATATGAAAGATTTCTAATTTGGGGAATTAACTTAGTCATCCTACGCTGGACACGTTCAAGTGAATTTATATCCATTCTATAATATGGCGACCAAAACTGAACTGCATAATCTAAATGGGGCCTAACTAGAGCAAGATATAGCTTGAGAACCACACCAGGTGTCTTGTTACTAACGCTGCGATTAATAAATCCAAGTGTCCGATTTGCCTTATTACGAACATTTATGCATTGATCCTTTTGTTTTAAATTCTTACTAATCATAACTCCCAGATCCCTTTCGCAATCCGACTTCGCAATCACAACACCATCTAGCTCGTATCTTGTAACTCTATCATCATTACCTAACCTCAGAACTTTACATTTATCAGCATTAAACTGCATCTGCCAATCCTTTGACCATTTCAAAACCCTATCTAGATCAACTTGAAGTGATAGTGAGTCCTCCGAATTAATTTCCCTACCGATTTTCGTATCATCGGCAAATTTGCAAATGTTGCTACTCAAACCTGAATCTAAATAATTTATATATATTATAAACAACAGAGGTCCCAGGACAGAGCCTTGAGGCACTCCACTTACAACATTTTCCCACTCTGACTTGATTCCATTTATACTAACTCTCTGTTTCCTTTGGTATAACCATGCCCTAATCCAGCTTAATATAGCACCCCCAATACCATGAGACTCTATCTTTTTAATCAGTCTTTCATGTGGCACTGTATCAAAAGCTTTGCTAAAGTCAAGGTATACAACATCGCAATCCTTACCACTATCAACTGCCTCAACAATGCTAGAATAAAAAGATAACAAATTTGTTAAACATGAACGGCCATTTATAAAACCATGTTGAGACTCAATTATTAATTTATGTTTTTCAAGATGAAGACGAATTTTATTTGCTATTATAGATTCGAGTAACTGTCCCACAATAGACGTTAGGCTAATTGGTCGATAGTTAGACGCAAGTGATCTATCTCCTTTCTTAAAAACTGGTATCACATTAGCAACTTTCCAAAACTCTGGCACTCTGCCTGACTCTATTGATTTATTAAATATGGTTGACAGTGGGTCACAAAGCTCCTCTTTGCATTCTTTAAGCACCCTGGCAAACACTTCATCCGGCCCTGGGGATTTGTTTGGTTTGAGTTTTACTATTTGTTTAAGAACATCCTCCCTGGTAACTGCTAAACTAGTCAACCTGTCCTCGTCCCCACCCACATAGACTTGTTCAGCTGAAGGCATATTGTTAAGTTCCTCTTTAGTAAATAGAGATACAAAATATTTATTAAAAATACTACTCATCTCTTCATCACTATCTGTTATTTGACCTGTCTCAGTTTTTAATGGACCTATCCTTTCCCTAGTCTTAGTACGATATAACTGAAAAAACCCTTTAGGATTTGTCTTTGCTTGCCCTGCTATGCGAACTTCATAGTTTCTTTTTGCTTTCCTTATCTCTTTTTTAACATTTCTAACCAGTTGTACGAATTCCTGTTCTAAAGTGACCTCCCCATTTTTAATCCTTTTGTACCAAGCTCTCTTTTTACCTATAAGGTTCTTCAAATTCTTTGTTATCCACTTTGGGTCATTAGTATTCGATCTATTCAATTTGTATGGTATACTACGTTCCTGTGCTTTGTTTAGAATATTCTTAAATAAGTTATATATTGAATCCACATCGAAATCCCCATTTAAGTCACCTATCGCTGGGTTCATGTCTCGCTCCAAGACCAGCCCACACCCCATACCCAAGACTTTCCAATCAATTTGACCCAAAAAATTTCTTAGGCTATTAAAATCAGCTTTTCGAAAATCTGGCACTTTAACAGAATTTTCTCCTACTGGTCTATTCCATTCTATGCTAAATCTGATTTCTTTGTGATCACTGCTCCCTAGCTCACTCCCTATTTCGATGTCATTAATTTGCGTTTCCCTGTTAGTTAACACTAAATCTAAAATATTATTTTCCCATGTTGGTTCCTTAATGTGTTGCGTAAGAAAGCAATCGTCAATTAATTCTAGAAAATCTTCTGCTTCACTATTCCCTGTTTTGTTCAACCAGTTTATTCCGCTAAAATTAAAGTCACCCATGACATAAATACTGTTAGATCTAGATGCTCTAGATATTTCATCCCATAGGTGCTTTGCTTCCATTCTGTCTAAATTTGGTGGCCTATATATTACTCCTATTATAATATTATTAGCTTTTTCGTTTAATTCTATCCAAATAGTTTCTGTGTGTGGCTCTGTTTTGATTCCCTCTTTGAGACTACATTTCAAATTGTCCCTAACATATATGGCTACTCCACCTCCTCGTCTAATATATCTATCTGTGTGAAATAGTTTAAATCCATATATTTGATATTCAGCTAATAGTTGTCTATTTTCTACATTCATCCACGTTTCGGTAAGTGCAATAATATCTATTTTTTCTGTGCAGACAAGAGCATTTAATTCGTTAATTTTATTTCTTAGACTTCTACTGTTAGTGTAATATACCCTAAGTGAATTGTTATTTTGCGGACCTTCTCTTTCCCTGATCGTTTTGCCAATTCCTTTCTCCCACAAACACATACTTTTATTACCTCCTTCCTCTAAATCAATTCCCATACCTCTATCTACTAACAGTTTAAACCCAAACAAACACCTCTAACCACTTCTTCCAACGAGTTCGCAACAGCAACAACCCCAGCTCTCGATAGATGCACCCCATCACGAGCATACATTTCATTTCTTCCATAGAAGTGTTCCCAGTTGTCTATGAAAGATATTGCATTTGATTTGCAATATCTTTCCAGCCGGCAATTGACACCAAGTGCCCTCGATATCCATTCATTTCCCACTCCCTTTCTTGGAAGAATGCCACATATGATCGGGATTCCTCCCTTGCTCCTAACTAATTCTATGGCTGTTTTATACCTCTGAATCAGTTCCTCACTCCTAACTCGACCAACATCATTTCCTCCCACGCTAATGCAAATAATGGGATTGTTCCCATTACCAGCCATAATATCATTCATGTTGTTTATAATATCACCAATGCCAGCTCCGGGATAGCAAACCCTTAACCTGTTCCCCCTATCTCTAGCACAAAACGCTCTATCCAAATACCTTATCTGGGAATCTCCCACAACTAATGTTTGCTTAGGTACTTCCTTTACTTTCTGAGGGGCCTGCGCTTCCTTTCTCTTCGTTGCTTTCCCTTTTGCGCGATCCGCAGTCTCACCACAGCACTCGTCCTCCAAAACGTCAAATGAATTAGAAGTTGCTATGGCGTTTGAAGGCGGCTTTATCAAAGTCTTCTTAAGGCCCCTGTCTTTCACAACTCTCCAAGACGAGGTCCCTTTACTACTGGTCTCCTCCTTCGTTACTTCTCGTTGTTCTTTCAGCTGACGCACCTCCTCCCGCAGAGAGTCCAACTCTGTCCTCAGAGCTCCCACTAGAGTCACCAGGTCCTTAACTACAACTTCCATATTGCTATGATAATATAACAACACTCAGGAGCTCCGGTTAACACAACCTCTCACTGTGACTTCACCTGACTGACTCAAACTTCACCTGACTGACTGATGAACATAACGATGCCAACACACAAGACAATGTTCAACAAACAGCGCCTACTACGCTTGATTAATCTTTGTATGTATCCTATTTAACCTTCTGATCCTTAGCTTCTTTTCTCCTTCATGTCTACCCAATGTACACCTCTTTTCTCCTTCATGTCTACCCAATGTACACCCTTTGTTTACACCTGACCCCATTGTTTGATCCATTTGTATTCACCTGACCCGCTATTAGTATAAAAATAATGCTCTTGACTGTAACATCACTTGAGAATGAACCAAGTAGGTTCGATACGTCGTGCGAATTTAGAATAAGTATAATATATTCTTCAGTTATTTAATTCTTTTCTTCACCTTCAAAACAACATGAATTTTGGTGAAATCCTCTTCCAGGTGAACCCTGATGCAAGAGCATTAGTAAGAGGGATAGAAGCCCTAAATCAGAAAATAGTATATACGGAATATACTGTCATATTTAATGAGACATGCATAAAACAAAACCTGCTGCCAGTATACTCCAGTATAAACCCTCATATATATACATATATATACATATATATACATATATATACATATATATATATATATATATATATATATATATATATATATATATATATATATATATATATATATATATATATATATATATATATGTATATATAATGAAGGTGAAAAACATGGGGGGATACATAAGGGATAAACATAGGGGCTGCAGAAGGTTTATTGGCCCATACGAGGCATCTCCTATCTAAACACAAAGATTAATCCAGTGTAATTGGCCTGTTATGTTGGACATTGTCTTCTGTGTTGGCATCGATATGTTCTTGTCTTGTCCTTACTCTCATGGTGGGTAGAGTAAATAGTTCCGTGATTTGGGTGTTCATGGTAGGTCGCTCTATTCTTATGTGAATTGCCTCAAGAATATGTATATATATGTATATATATATATGTATATATATGTATATATATATATATATGTATATATATGTATATATATGTATATATATGTATATGTATATATATATGTGTATATATGTATATATATGTATATATATATATGTACATATATGTATATGTATATATATATGTATATGTATATATATATGTATATATATTGTGACAATAATCTCCTTCAAGAGATTGAGCCTGCTCTTCCCTCCACAAACACGTCGTTGAAATTATATAAAACGACTATGGAAGACATGTCCAACAACAACAACAACACCAGCAAGGCTTGCCAGGGTGAGCAAAACGTATGCAGCCAGCCACCTGTTCGGACTCAAACCACCAAACTACATGTTGATCGCTACCGGCTCCGCTGATTGGTCGCCGGTCTGGCTGCACCTGCACTCGCCCCCCCCATACTACTTGATGTCTGGGGTCGCCCCACCCTCATACCTCAGAATGTTCAGTGCTCTCGTTGTCACCACTCCTCCCGGCTAGACGCTAGCGTGTACTGAGAGAAGTGGTGGCTTAAAGCCAATATTCCAACACCTCCCATTTACTTTTGTATTGCACTTCTTGTTATTTTGCCTTAACGTAACTTTTCATTGTGTCATCTAATTATTCTTATTATTTTGATTGATTTTATTATAAGAATTTGTTTGTGCATTTTATTCATGTTTTGATTTAATTAACGTAATTAAAATTTCATTGTTAAAATTTACTTGTGTTTTGTGTGTCTTCTCCTTACCTTACCACAGACGAAGTTCCAGTTTTTCTATTTTTTTTTATAACTATGTGACGAGGCCATACCCCTAGCCTTAAACAGCCGAACACCAACGCGTTACCGTCACAAGTTATATGGGGGCCTGTCCGGGAGCTTCACTCAGGTACTGGTGCCAAGTGGTAATTTATGGTAAGTGTATTTAACTTTGTTAACGTAGCTTTACTATTTTTCATTCAATTTCATTTTTTATAAGGTGCGGTGTATTGTGCATTACGAGAGTAACATATAGTGAAGGTGAGACAACTTTGGATTACGTGGTGACTGTAGGCCGCAGTCATACTCTTAATTGGTCATCTCTCCCTCCGTGTTATTACTCGTGTTTACCATCTATGTCCCTTGAATAATTCTCATTCTGACAGAGATGATATTGGTACCCTGGTACCAATATCATCATATTGGTACCAGGGTACCAATATGATGATATTGGTACCCTGGTACTGTGGTCTGCCCCGGGTCAAGAGTACCCAATCTTCTGCAATCTGACTGTAGGAGGACAAAGAGGGCCATAGTTCCTCTAGCTCGAACTTTAGTTGCTGAATTGGGACCTCAGCAGCAGTTCTCGTCACAAGTTGACACCTCGCACCCCTACACGTCAGTCAGAGATGATGATACATACAACGGTAGGGAATTAGCTTATTTTTTCAGAGCACAAAAGTTCGCTAATTCTGTAAGTATCATATTAAATTCAGTGGGGAAAACTTGCTTTATGTCCTATAGAGACTTGGCAAGGTATGCCTACATCCTTGGACTACCAATTTTACTTTTGAAGCATTTAACTGTTTCATTTGTTTTCGAAACTTTGTTTCATTTGTTAGTAGGATTTTCTTGCCCTTATTCTCTTACATGAGTACCGGGTACAAGATTTCCTGCGCCCTTGATTTAATTTAATCATTTAATATCTTTCACTTAACGTTAATTGTTAAAGATCACACAGGATAGGTACCAGTTGCCACGTTGTCCTGTTTCTGACATTTCACTATTGAATATTCGTGTACCTTTATTTGCTAATTTCACCATGTTTCGTCTCCAAACTTTCCGTGCAAATCCAGCAGGTGAAATAGGGACTTTAAGTCGTGCCAAGAGGACTGAATTACAAACTCTTGCACATGAGTATCAACTAGAAGTTCCCTACCAAGCCAACAAAAATGACCTACACAACCTGTTGCTGGATTACTATTTGGAGCAAGGTAAGATAGACTCTGAAACTCATGAAACTTACTATATTGCAGAGAAAACTGACTTGGCAATGATGAAACTTAAACTAGAGCTGGCCAAGATTGAACGTGAGCAGCAAAGAGAAGCAGCTGCCATATGGAGGGAAGAACAAGAACGCGAGGCTGCTTTGAGGAGAGAAGAACACGAACGTGGACTCGCCCTCCACGAACGTGAGGTCGCCTTGCTCCATGAACGTGAGAGAGTACAGCTTGAAACAAAACAACGCGAGTTGGAAATACAACGCGAACATGACAAGCAACAAGCGACTCTGGCTCTAGAGTGTCGTCAACGCGAAATCGCCTTGGAAACTTCACACTTCACTCAACGCCAGCAAGCTACTGCCAATCTTCCCGTCAGTTTTAATATATCACATGCAAGTAAGTTAATGCCATCCTTTGTAGAAGCAGAAGTTGATGTGTTTTTCACCACCTTTGAAACCCTTGCTAATCAACTCAGTTGGCCTGTCGACCAATGGGCCACACTTCTCAGAGTCCATCTTACAGGTAGAGCTGCAGTCACACTCAGTACTTTGGCGTCTGAGAATGACTACTACACTCTGAAACAAGCAGTGTTGGACGCCTACCTACTTTCCACAGAAAGTTATAGAAGGAAATTCCGTGACCACCTGAAGGCAAGTACCACTACCTTCCTTGAGTTTGCTAACACGAAACGGAGGTATTTCATGAAATGGCTGGAAGCAGCACATGTCTCTACTTTTACAGAACTCGTCAACCTGATGCTTGTTGAAGAATTCTTGAGACGTGTGCCACCTCCTGTCCGCCTCTACTTAGCAGATAAAGAAGAAACCGACTACCTGAAGTGTGCTAAGTCGGCTGACACTTACAGCCTCATCCACCGGCTGACACCCGAACCATCCTCCAGTAAGAAGTCGTGGTACAGTTACGAGAAGGTGAGCCCCGATCAAGCTGGTTCACAACTGTACTGCAAGTATTGTAGACTCTATGGACATACCATAGACAAGTGTGGTAAGTCTCAATACAAGGGAACCACTGACCAACAACGACCCAAACCAACTCCTCCTAAGTCCGGTAAGCCTGTGATGAATGTTGGTGTTGATGTTAATGATCTTTCTCTTTTCAGTAACCACCTGTATACTGGAACTGTCTCTGCCAACGGTTCAAATCCGGAGGGACGTTTCAAATTGAAGATCTTGAGGGACACAGCGGCTCTACAATCGATCATCTTGAAGTCGGCTGTGCCCAACATAGTCTACACCGGGGAAACAGTCTTCATCACTGACCTCACTGCTACCACTCCATACCCTCTCGCCAGAGTCCACCTGGATTGTCCCTACGTGAACGGGGAAGTCCAAGTCGCCGTCAGGGAAAAGCCTTTTCCCATGCCTGGAGTGCAACTTCTCCTAGGCAACGACTTGGCAGAAGACCTGCAACCGACCAACCTGATCGTCATGGACAAACCCCAGGTGTGTAACTCTGTGCCAATAAACCCTATTCTTGAGTATGTTCCAGCAGAGGTTCAAGAGAGTGATGAAGTTTCTCCTCCGGTTCTCGTGACCACCCGTGCACAAGCCGCACGTCCACAGCCAGCTGACTACTGCTACCGCTGTCCCTCAAGACCCTCAGAAACTCCCCCCGCATCTGACCAAGTTGGAGTTCCGTAAGTTGCAGAGGGAAGATCTTACTTTAACACCATTGTTTTTCCAGGCTGAGACTCAACCCGACAGTATTCCTGGGTTCTTCCTAGAGAACGACTTGCTCTACCGCAGATATAGACCCAGTAAACTGAAGGAGGAGGACGATTGGGCCAACATCGAACAACTTGTGATTCCCACCAGCCTGCGGCCCACTATTCTACACCTGGCCCACGGAGCATTCTCCCACTACGGCTTCAACAAGACTTACCATGGGATTCGTCAAGACTACTACTGGCCAGGTATGGTAAATAACGTCAAACAGTACGTAAAACAGTGTCATACATGTCAGATGGCAGGCAAACCGAACGTCTCCATTCCCAGAGCACCACTGATTCCCATACAGGTGCCTGCGGAACCTTTCCACAGACTCATAATAGACTGTGTTGGTCCTTTACCTCGGACCAGTTCAGGTAACGCCTACATCCTAACCATCCTGTGTCCTACCACCAGATTTCCCATAGCAGTTCCAGTGAAGAACATCACGGCTGCTACGGTTATCAAACATCTATTGAAGATCTTCACTCAATACGGATTTCCCAGGGAGATTCAAAGTGACTGTGGCACCAACTTCACCAGTGATCTCTTCAAAAGGACACTGGAGGAGTTCAACATCAAACAGGTATTGTCCAGCCCCTATCATCCTGCTTCACAGGGTTCTCTTGAACGTAGTCATCAGACCATCAAAGCACTCTTGAAAAAGTTTTGTAGTGAAACCTCGAAGGATTGGGATAAGCAGATTGACCTTATAATGTGTATTTTCAGAAGTCTCCCCAATGAGTCCCTAGGAGTATCTCCTTATGAGATGCTCTACGGCCGTAAGTGCCGTACTCCCCTTAAGGCTTTCAAAGACTCTCTCAGAGATGCCACCTTCAGTGAGCATCAGAATGTGCCCCAGTTTCTTCAAAACCTTCAACACATTCTAGAGAGAGTCCACCGCTTTGCCCATGATAATCTATTGAAAGCCCAGGTGAGAATGAAGACTCATTACGACCAGACCAGCAAAGTAAGAAAATTCAAGCCGGGAGACTTCGTCCTTGCCTATTTTCCTATCCCAGGTTCACCTTTACAAAACAGATTTTCAGGACCCTACTGCGTCAAAGAGTGCAGAAACAACAACAACTACGTCATAGAAACTCCAGATAGGCGGCGGAAGACCCAGCTGTGCCACGTCAACCTCCTGAAGCAATATAATGGTACTCCTCCCACTGTCTTGACTAACTATTCCACATTCACAGAACCCTACATCCACAGTGAGACCTTCCCAGCTTCTCCTCCCGAAAGCACTGACAAGGAGTCAGCGCTTTCTAATTCCGAAATCCTTAATGATCTTCCCAAATGCTTTCAGGATAATAATCGTTCTCCTTTGCCCTCTTCTAATTCCACTCTCACCTCGTCAGATAAGCCCTTCATCCTCCATGTCGACGCCAATGGTACCGACGATGGTGGTGTCGTGATGCAGCAACGAGGCGAGAAGAATACACCTGTCAGCGACTACTGCTACAAGGAACGACGGAACAATTGGCAAGGAACTACTCTTCCTCATCCTGAAGCTTCAGCACTTCACTTCACACCTGAAAAGTGCTCGGTCCACCATCAATACGGACCACACCACCCTACACCTCCTGCAGCACGCCCACTTCTCATCTCAACGTCTTCTACTATGGGCTTGCTACCTGCAGAAATTCAACCTGGAGACACGCTATACCAAGAGTCTGACAACATCTTAGCCCATGATCTCTCCAGAGTTTATGAAGTAGAAGCGACTCCATCCATTACTCCACCACATAACGACGTACTTCTTCCAGAACCGCAGGCTTCGGGGGAGAGTTGTGACAATAATCTCCTTCAAGAGATTGAGCCTGCTCTTCCCTCCACAAACACGTCGTTGAAATTATATAAAACGACTATGGAAGACATGTCCAACAACAACAACAACACCAGCAAGGCTTGCCAGGGTGAGCAAAACGTATGCAGCCAGCCACCTGTTCGGACTCAAACCACCAAACTACATGTTGATCGCTACCGGCTCCGCTGATTGGTCGCCGGTCTGGCTGCACCTGCACTCGCCCCCCCCATACTACTTGATGTCTGGGGTCGCCCCACCCTCATACCTCAGAATGTTCAGTGCTCTCGTTGTCACCACTCCTCCCGGCTAGACGCTAGCGTGTACTGAGAGAAGTGGTGGCTTAAAGCCAATATTCCAACACCTCCCATTTACTTTTGTATTGCACTTCTTGTTATTTTGCCTTAACGTAACTTTTCATTGTGTCATCTAATTATTCTTATTATTTTGATTGATTTTATTATAAGAATTTGTTTGTGCATTTTATTCATGTTTTGATTTAATTAACGTAATTAAAATTTCATTGTTAAAATTTACTTGTGTTTTGTGTGTCTTCTCCTTACCTTACCACAGACGAAGTTCCAGTTTTTCTATTTTTTTTATAACTATGTGACGAGGCCATACCCCTAGCCTTAAACAGCCGAACACCAACGCGTTACCGTCATAATATGTATATGCATATATATGTATATGCATATATATGTATATGCATATATATGTATATGCATATATATGTATATATATGTATGTGTTAGTATATTTTGGTAGCAGTCTTTCCTGTAGACATATATTATTAAATATGACCGAAAAGTAAGATTAATAATTGTAACACGAATTTTCTCAATCTTTCGTACATTTCTTTTCACTGTTGGAGGTAAATAAAAAATCAACTCTCCAAAATTCATTTTTATTTCTAGTCTGACGCGACACGAGCGCGTTTCGTAAAACTTATTACATTTTCAAAGACTTTAGTTCACAAATACACAACTGAATAGAACTTACGCATCTCCGATTTTATATCTACATTTGAGTGAGGTGGAAGGGGTGATGTGGCATTAACACAAGACAGAACAAAATGTGGTATTAATTTCATCAACACAAGACAGAACAAGAGTATTAATAGGATATTAATTTCATCAACACAAGACAGAACACGAAACAATGGATATTGAATAGAAGTGTTTGTAGAAAGCCTATTGGTCCATATTTCTTGATGCTTCTATATTGGAGCGGAGTCCTTGAGGTGGGTAGAATATAGTTGTGCAATAATTGGCTGTTGATTGCTGGTGTTGACTTCTTGATGTGTAGTGCCTCGCAAACGTCAAGCCGCCTGCTATCGCTGTATCTATTGATGATTTCTGTGTTGTTTACTAGGATTTCTCTGGCGATGGTTTGGTTGTGGGAAGAGATTATATGTTCCTTAATGGAGCCCTGTTGCTTATGCATCGTTAAACGCCTAGAAAGAGATGTTGTTGTCTTGCCTATATACTGGGTTTTTTGGAGCTTACAGTCCCCAAGAGGGCATTTGAAGGCATAGACGACGTTAGTCTCTTTTAAAGCGTTCTGTTTTGTGTCTGGAGAGTTTCTCATCAGTAGGCTGGCCGTTTTTCTGGTTTTATAGTAAATCGTCAGTTGTATCCTCTGATTTTTGTCTGTAGGGATAACGTTTCTATTAACAATATCTTTCAGGACCCTTTCCTCCGTTTTATGAGCTGTGGAAAAGAGTTCCTGTAAAATAGTCCTAATAGGGGGTTATAGGTGTTGTGTTAGTTGTCTCTTCAGAGGTTGCATGGCTTTTCACTTTCCTTCTTATGATGTCTTCGACGAAACCATTGGAGAAGCCGTTATTGACTAGGACCTGCCTTACCCTACAGAGTTCTTCGTCGACTTGCTTCCATTGTGAGCTGTGGCTGAGAGCACGGTCGACATATGCGTTAACAACACTCCTCTTGTACCTGTCTGGGCAGAATATTTTCTGGTATGTCACCTCTTGACATACCAGAAAATATTCTGAGGAAACTACTCCAAGCTTGTACTAAAGAGGCACCCTTCTTGAGCCCGGATGGGCACATGTATAAGCAAGTAGATGGGGTCGCCATGGGTTCTCCCCTAGGTGTCCATGTTTGCAAACTTCTACATGGGTACCATCGAGCAAAAAGTCTTAGTGGACATGAACTTGAAACCGGCCATATACTGCAGGTATGTTGACGACATTTTTACACAGATACCTGATGTCAGACATCTGCAGGCGCTGAAGGAGGCATTTGAGCAAGAGTTCCGTGCTGCGTTTCACTTACGAGATGGAAAAAGATGGGAAGGCTGCCCTTTCTAGATATAACAGTCATGGAAAAGAGCGGAGGTTTCCACACTGCAGTCTACACTAAGGAAACGAACATAGGAATGTGCCTAAATGCCAACAGCGACTGCCCAGACAGGTACAAGAGGAGTGTTGTTAACGCATATGTCGACCGTGCTCTCAGCCACAACTCAGAATGGAAGGCAAGTCGACGAAGAACTCTGTAGGGTAAGGCAGGTCCTAGTCAACAACGGTTTCTCCAATGGTTTCGTCGAAGACATCATAAGAAGGAAAGTGAAACGCCATGCAACCTCTGAAGAGACAACTAACACAACATCTATACCCCCTATTAGACTATTTTACAGGAACTTCTTTTCCACAGCTCATAAAACGGAGGAAAGGGTCCTGAAAGATATTGTTAATAGAAACGTTATCCCTACAGACAAAATCAAGAAGATACAACTGACAATTTACTATAAAACCTGAAAAACGGCCAGCCTACTCATGAGAAACTCTCCAGACACAAAACAGAACGCTTTAAAGAGAGACTAACGTCGTCTATGCCTTCAAATGCCTCTTGGGGACTGTACGCTACAAAAACCCAGTATATAGGCAAGACAACAACATCTCTTTCTAGGCGTTTAACGATGCATAAGCAACAGGGCTCCATTAAGGAACATATAATCTCTTCCCACAACCAAACCATCGCCAGAGAAATCCTAGTAAACAACACAGAAATCATCGATAGATACAGCGATAGCAGGCGGCTTGACGTTTGCGAGGCACTACACATCAAGAAGTCAACACCAGCAATCAACAGCCAATTAATGCACAACTATATTCTACCCACCTCAAGACTCCGCTCCAATATAGAAGCATCAAGAAATATGGACCAATAGGCTTTCTACAATCACTTCTATTCAATACCCATTGTTTCATGTTCTGGCTTGTGTTGATGAAATTAATACCTTATTAAATACCACCTCACCCCATCCACCTCACTCAAATGTAGATATAAACAAAATCGGAGATGTGTAAGTTCTATTCAGTTGTGTATGTGTTAACTAAAGTTTTTGAAAATGTAATAAGTTTTACGAAACGCGCTCAAGTGTCGCGTCAGACTAGAAATAAAAATGAATTTTGGAGAATTGATTTTTGAATTACCTCCAACAGTGAAAAGGTAAGATACGAAAGATTGAGAAAATTCGTGTTAGAATTATTAATCTTACTTTTTCGGTCATATTTAATAATATATGTCTACAGGAAAGACTGCTACCAAAATATACTAATATTAAAGCGCATGACCCAGCAGCAAGGAATCAAGCCTTCACGATAAAATATCGCCAGGATCTGATTCGTGATCAGATATACAAGGCAGAGAATGAAATCAAAGACAACAAAACGCAACTGCTTCATGCTACAAACGAGTGGAGAAATAGCAACACGACGAAAGTATCCGTACCCGCATTGAACAACACCTCGACATCCTCACAGACCGACATCACCTCAGCACTGAAACAAGGATTATCAAAGAAACTAACAACATTATATGGAGGACCTATGGCAATTCCACGACCAAGAGATGGCTTCCTGAACCTTGCAGGAATTAACCTCACTGAGGACCAAGTCACTCTCCTAAATCTGGGCATAAACTGTCATGTTATGTCCAGACCGAGTGAGATGGCCCGGAAAGTAGAGTTGGAAATTCTGATGGACGACATATTCGACCTCGAGACACAAAAGAAGGTCACTACCAAAGATACCTTAAAAGCAGAACTTATTGCAGAAGGAGGAAAGAATCGAGGCAATTACAGAAGCACCATACTGTCCCCCGAGCTCAAAAGCGGCAGCTAACAGCCTTCGTGAGAACAAGGAGATAGTTGTCAGGAGAGGTGACAAGTCGCCAATATATGTCATTCTTAAAAAAGACGAATATCTGGCGAAAATGAACATCATACTCTCTGACCAAACTAAGTTCCAAAGGGTAACGAAGGACACAACAGCTGAATTAAAAGCAAAGGTCAACAAACTGATTGAAACTGTGAACGCCAAGAAATCCGGACTCCACCTGCCAAAGATCATTGGGGAATATAAACCTGGATATGCGTATGGAAATGTCAAGACACACAAGCCTGGAAACCCACTTCGGCCAATCATTAGCCAGATACCCACACCCACGTACAGACTGGCGAAGCGACTCAACGGCCTGCTGACTCCTTATGTTCCTTGCGCCTTCAGCCTGAAGTCTCCAAGGAATTTGTTGACCTTACTGCGGGGCACACGGGCCACAGGGATAAGAGCCTCGTTGGACGTAGAATCGCTGTTTATCAACGTACCTGTGGACGAGACAATCGGGATGATAGCCGACAGAGTGTATCGTGATCCAGCCTGTACTCCTCTTGACATACCAGAAAATATTCTGAGGAAACTACTCCAAGCTTGTACTAAAGAGGCACCCTTCTTGAGCCCGGATGGGCACATGTATAAGCAAGTAGATGGGGTCGCCATGGGTTCTCCCCTAGGTGTCCTGTTTGCAAACTTCTACATGGGTACCATCGAGCAAAAAGTCTTAGTCGACATGAACTTGAAACCGGCCATATACTGCAGGTATGTTGACGACATTTTTACACAGGTACCTGATGTCAGACATCTGCAGGAGCTGAAGGAGGCATTTGAGCAGAGTTCCGTGCTGCGTTTCACTTACGAGATGGAAAAGGATGGGAAGCTACCCTTTCTAGATGTAACAGTCATGGAAAAAAGCGGAGGATTCCACACTGCAGTCTACACTAAGGAAACGAACATAGGAATGTGCCTAAATGCCAACAGCGACTGCCCAGACAGGTACAAGAGGAGTGTTGTTAACGCATATGTCGACCGTGCTCTCAGCCACAGCTCAGAATAGAAGCAAGTCGACGAAGAACTCTGTAGGGTAAGGCAGGTCCTAGTCAATAACGGCTTCTCCAATGGTTTCGTCGAAGACATCATAAGAAGGAAACTGAAAAGCCATGCAACCTCTGAAGAGACAACTAACACAACACCTATACCCCCTATTAGACTATTTTACAGGAACTTCTTTTCCACAGCTCATAAAACGGAGGAAAGGGTCCTGAAAGATATTGTTAATAGAAACGTTATCCCTACAGACAAAAATCAGAAGATACAACTGACAATTTACTATAAAACCAGAAAAACGGCCAGCCTACTCATGAGAAACTCTCCAGACACAAAACAGAACGCTTTAAAAGAGACTAACGTCGTCTATGCCTTCAAATGTCCTCTTGGGGACTGTAAGCTACAAAAAAACCAGAATATAGGCAAGACAAACAACATCTCTTTCTAGGCGTTTAACGATGCATAAGCAACAGGGCTCCATTAAGGAACATATAATCTCTTCCCACAACCGAACCATCGCCAGAGAAATCCTAGTAAACAACACAGAAATCATCGATAGATACAGCGATAGCAGGCGGCTTGACGTTTGCGAGGCACTACACATCAAGAAGTCAACACCAGCAATCAACAGCCAATTAATGCACAACTATATTCTACCCACCTCAAGACTCCGCTCCAATATAGAAGCATCAAGAAATATGGACCCAATAGGCTTTCTACAATCACTTCTATTCAATACCCATTGTTTCGTGTTCTGTCTTGTGTTGATGAAATTAATACCCTATTAATGCCACCTCACCCCATCCACCTCTCTCAAATGTAGATATAAAAACGGAGATACGTAAGTTCTATTCATTTGTGTATTTGTAAACTAAAGTCTTTGAAAATGTAATAAGTTTTACGAAACGCGCTCGTGTCGCGTCAGACTAGAAATAAAATGAATTTTGGAGAATTGATTTTTGATTTACCTTCACAGTGAAAGAAATGTACGAAAGATTGAGAAAATTCGTGTTAGAATTATTAATCTTACTTTTTCGGTCATATATATATATATATATATATATATATATATATATATATATATATATATATATATATATATATATATATATATATAGATATATATATATATATATATATATATATATGTATATATATATATGTCGTACCTAGTAGCCAGAACGCACTTCTCAGCCTGTGGGACATTTGGGGCTTGACTCTATATATTTAAATATTAATGTAATAAAAACCAATTACGAAGGACCACCCTATTTTATAGTAAAGAGGGAAACTAAGAAATATGATCATTAGAAAATTCCTATATGAACCAGTAACTATGGATAAAATACTAGAGAATATCATCACTGAAATAATTAATGGGCTGTATAATTAAATGAATCAAAGCCTCAAACACCTACATTGGGGGGGTATTACTGGAACTCAGTACGTCCAGGAACTAGTGTGGTTCGTTCACCAGTCCATTGTATAATAATCTAATCCTATGAACATTTATAGAATCATTATCGTTATCATCGATGAGAACATAGATTATGAACATGAATAATAATAATCATAATAAACACATGTTAATCCAATGAATAGAGTTCTGCATGTAAAAGAGTACAGATAATAGAAATCGAGGAATACAAAAGGAATCTTAGCTTAAAGGCGATTTCCAAGAAGTTAGTTACGACTCATCCTCTGATTCTCCTGGACTCGTCATGGAACACTGGGAGTTGATTAACATGGGAAATGACAGCTCGGTGAATTCTTCACACACGCTGTAAATCAAATTGTTTTCAGTAGCAACAGATTAAGTTACTAGATATCTATGTTCAATAAAATTGATATTAATAATAAGAGAAAATAATGACCTGTAGTTTTTTATTGTCGCACGGCGTCACGACAAGCTACCCAGCTATAAAACCCACCCCCTATATGATGCATCAAATAAGGATAAGGTACTTAGCTAATATGGGCACTGTGTAAGTTAAGGCTTGCCGAAGTTCGCGTCCTAGGTTCTGGTCTAGCCTATCCTAGATACTGACGCGCTTCAAGGCCGTCACGTGGTATTACATAGAACCAAATTTAACAGGTTCTGGTCGAATATCAAATTAATCTCTTGACCATTCGACTGGTTATGTAAATGACACTGACACCAGTGAAGTTAAGGTTCTGCAAAGGTTCTTCACACCTCACAGTGGCGACTTTCTTCTAGAGATCTTGATGGCGTCTACCCTGGTGGCTGGGGTAATGGCGTCTCCTCGTGAGCGCGTTGCCTCGTGTACGCGCCACCTCGTGAACGCGTCACCTCGTGCACTGGCGTCTCCTCCACCCCGCTCCGCGTCCCGCGTTTGTTACCCAAATTATTTATTACGGATATTATCATTTCTCGCAGTTGTGATTGAAATGCTCGGGTTAGGACGGGTTTATTATTTAGAGGAGTTAAATATTATTATTTGCCCGTTTTATGATAGTAAACGAACAATGGAGATGAATTAAAGTCTCTCCAGGGCATTCACGCGTGACGTTAAATTTACTACTAGATAACATAGTTCGCATTTACTACTAGTACTACTAGTAGTAATTTACTACTAGTTCGCATTTGTGTTCCTCACGTGTGCCCCAAAGAATGAGGTGATTTGGTAAAATGCTATGCCCAAGATTACTATCCGAGTGCCGGCGGTGGGGTGGTTCAAATAGCCTCGGCTATCACCTCATTTTGTCCGGTCGTGATGGTCAAGTGGATTAAGGCGTCTTGTACATACCAGTTGCGTTGCTTCTGGGAGTATGGGTTCGAGTCACTTCTGGGGTGTGAGTTTTCAGTTGCATATTGTCCTGGGGACCATTCAGGCTTGTTCGCATTTGTGTTCCTCACGTGTGCCCCAAAGAATGAGGTGATTTGGTAAAATGCTATGCCCAAGATTACTATCCGAGTGCCGGCGGTGGGGTGGTTCAAATAGCCTCGGCTATCACCTCATTTTGTCCGGTCGTGATGGTCAAGTGGATTAAGGCGTCTTGTACATACCAGTTGCGTTGCTTCTGGGAGTATGGGTTCGAGTCACTTCTGGGGTGTGAGTTTTCAGTTATATATATATATATATATATATATATATATATATATATATATATATATATATATATATATATATATATATATATATATATATATATATATATATATATATATATATATATATATATATATATATATATATATATATATTTATATATATATATATATATATATATATATATATATATATCACTGTAGGTGACATCGATGCCCACGATGCTTTTTATCTCCTCACCAAATGCCTATCCCTTCCGAGGCTAACCTACTTTCTGAGGTGCGCCCCATCTTACGACAGCCGAAAGCTTGAAGAGTATGACCTCTTACTGAAGACCATGCTGGAAAAAGTTGTTAACCTCTCCCTCAACAAATGCCAGTGGAAACAAGCCACTCTTCCTGTCAGGCTCGGTGGCTTGAGTGTCCGCACCGCCACCCAAATTGCTGTCCCAGCCTTCCTCCTCAGCATCAGATGACCTGGTTAAGGAAATTCTATCTGACACCCTGAGTGATGTAGCGGGGATACAGGACCCCCACTACACGGAATGCGGCACGAAATTGGGTGCCATGGCAGACCCAGCACTCAGACCAGCCATGCCGAAAGCCAAGAAACAATCCAGTTGGGACAGTCCCAAAGAAGCCACAGCTTTGCTGGAGGCAGCAACAACCCCCAGTGATCGTGCACGCCTCACAGCTGTGCAGGCTCCCCATGCAGGGGACTTCATTTTGGCAGTCGCTATGTCTGTGACAGGCACACGTCTTGATCCGCAGGAGCTCCGTATTGCTCCGTCGCTCTCGGTCTTGCTGCCCCTATCCACTCTGTTCACAGGTGTATTTGCGGCGAGGCAGATGCTGACGAATGTGGATTGCAAGGCCTGCACTGTGGAAAATCTGGTGGTTGGCACACTAGACACGACGAAGTCAATGACATCATTAAAAGAAGCCTTGCCTCTGCTCAGTGTACAGCGGAGAGAGAGCCCCGCAACCTACTGAACCGTGACTCTGTTAGCTTTGCCGGCCGACCAGACGGAATCACACTGCGACCGTGGAAGGGTGGCAGACAGTTGGCATGGGACTATACTTGCGTATCCACCCTGGCAACCACATACATCAACCTCTCTGTCGGCATAGCAGGAGCCGCGGCGACACGCAGAGAAAGAGACAAGTCAATCAAGTACAGGCAATTAGATAATCGGTACAACTTCGTTCCAATAGGGTCTGACACCCTAGGCCCATGGGGAGAGAGTGCAAGTAGGTTTCTTATGGATCTTGGTTCCAAGTTCATTGACACAACAAGAGACCCTAGAGCGGCAAGTTTTTTCTTTCAGCGACTCAGTGTCGCGATCCAGAGGGGGAATGCTCGCTGCATCCTCAGTTCCTGCCCGGCGTCGGAGGAGTTCGAGGAAATCTACAGCCTCTAGGAAGTGAACTTTTTTTTGTGTCCTCTTAATGTTCATTTTTTGTATAAAATCAGATATGTAACTGTATAACCTTGCATAATAAAGTGTACACCATAAATATAATATATATATATATAATCTCTTTCAAGAGAGATTGAGCCTGCTCTTCGCTACTTCAAGTTACGCCAAACATACAAGTATAAGATGCTACATTCAAGATACGTCACCAGTGGCACAAAACGTTTTGACCAGGAGGCAAGGCGTATCCAAGATCCCCCCACTCCACACACCGTCCACACGCCGACTCGTCATTAAACCAGCTAACTACCCTTTACCAGCTTGCCTGGACCTGATTGGTGACTCGCCAGCCGCGCACCTGCACACCGCACCTCGGCGCCCTCTACCCGAGTCGACGTCTGAGCCTGACCAGCTATCAACTTCAGAATATTCCTTGTGCTCTTAGCGTTGACATCTCTCTCTGGCATACTAGCTCATTAGCTCGTATACGAAGGGAGGTTTCAGCCATAGCCGATATTCTCAGCACCATTTCCACATTATTTAATCTATTGTGTTTTTGGTATATATCTTTGTCATTTTATTTCATTAGTCATTTACCCGAGATTTGCCTTTATTTTCATTTATGTTTAAAGTAAATATATTAAAGTTTCATTGTTCATACTTTGTGTTTTACGTGTTCCTCCCTCTAACTTACCACAAACAACAGGCAAGAAGTCTATCTGTTTTTTGTAAGTGTGACCAGACATTGACACCTGCCATTGGAGGACTGCCGAACATCAACACTCCAACACTTTCCCGTCACAATATGTTAAGTGGGAGTACCCTACAGCATCACTGGAAAAACATAGCCTGGCCAATTATCAATGTCTAGGGTAGTGAAAGGCTAGCAAACAATATTCCAGTTTATTGGGCATTAAAATAAATCCACATAACATTAACAAATAATACAGTCTACTAAACTCACACACTATTACTAATCCAGCTTCTCAACAACTGGGTATGATCACCAAACAAGTCTCAAAACTGCATACAATCAGCACCAACTGACACCAGGCTCTATGCTGGTGCAATGGGACACTAGCGCCTATTATGCTGCTAATGTCAATGTAGGGTGGTGGTGTCACAACCAGTAACAAATGAGGTATGAGAAATCAATATCATATACAGCACAATGGCATTTCTCAAGTTCCTCAGATACCCACCTCACTAAGACATATAAAAGCACCTACCACCTGGTATGAATATTCTTCTGATCCAATCCCAGTACGGCAGGCCTTGGTGGTTGGACTAGGCCAAAACAATGGAAACTCTTGGGTTGCAAGAGCAGGAAAAGTCCTAAACAGACTACATTTAAAAAACCTGATTCTTGATAGAGAGGGTGATCATCCACACCCAAATTACACTCCTTCCGCGCCGTGGGAAGAGCCTACTTTCAAAATAGTAATAGAAAGTCTCCCAATGAAAAAGGCTGCCTATGATCCGACAATCCTAAGGCGCATAATAGAAGAGCAAATGTATAGCATAGCAGTAGCAGGAGCCACCCACATCTTCACAGACGGATCGGTGGACACAGAAAATGAGAGTGCTGGCGCTGCTCTTTGCACGACCAGCGTACAGGCATATTGGAGACTGGGAGGACTAGTATCATCAACCCAAACTGAGCTGTTTGCCATACAACAGACATTCGCATATGTGATTGCACAAAACACTCAAAATGCAATCATACACAGACTCAAAAGCTGGACTTCAAATACTAGGACAAAAACAGTGGAAAGATAATGTGGAAATAATTACCACCATTTTGTATCTTGGAGCAGTCGCTAAAAGCAAAGGACTCAACATAACTTTAAACTGGATCCCATCCCATATTGGAATCCCATTAAATGAAAAAGCTGATGAAATTGCTAAATTGGCAACTCGTCATCCAGTGATACATAAAACAATTCAACCCAGCCTAGAGAACATAAAAAACATCATCACCAAAAAACTCTCACATCTCAACAAAGCCTACTTGCACCAGAGAATAGCTGAAGGTTCGCCATCTGCAACATGGTATCTTCAGGCAACCAAATTTGAAAGGTTAAATATCCCAAAAGGAATCCACAGGGAAATAGCAGTTAGGCTATATAGACTACGTCTAGGTTACAGATGCAACTGGGAGATTGGTGAACCCCGACAGAGAGAGTGCATCTTCTGCCAAACTGTCACAGAAAAGCCATTACTTCACTATCTTCTGGAATGTGAAGCAACCAATGACCTTAGAAGAGCTTTAAGAGTTCCTGAATAATGCAGTGGCCACCCTGAAGCCATCAACACAGCCACTCTCCTGGTCAACAAAGGTGTCCAGCAGCTGGACACCCTCATAAAGACTGTGAAGCAGTATCCTCCCCCGCGATAACAGCTTGATGGTTAAATGCAACCTCAGAATACTGAGAAAAAAAAAATTGTACCACTTACGGGCTATTCATGCCCGTGCCACCTCTTGGGTGGCTTAATCTTCATCAATCAATCAATCGGTATGAATAATTGTGAATGGAGGCAGTGAATGTAAATCTCACTGCCTCCTCTACCACTCCGGAGACTACCACCAGGACGACCAAGTGGTCAACTTCAACACCGACTCCAGAACCGCCCATGACCCGGGCGACACAAACAGAGGTAATTCCTTCTCCAGCTCCCAACACTCCTACCATCACTATCTCAGCAGCCGCGCTAGCAGACGTGCTGTCTACAAACGATAACAGCACCACCAGCGCTCCTGAAATAGCTACAACCACCAATCTACGACACCTAAGCCTACCTAAGGCTGCGAGGCGAAAGACAAAAACGCCCACTACGGAGGTTACGGACTCCTCAGACGAGGAAATCATAGTACGAGCTCCACCGCCGCATCACAAATACGACACCTACACGGTTCAAGACTTCCTCATGGAGGCCACGTCACCAAACTCTAACGACAGCACTGCTCAGCCAAAGTCACAGGCAAAGAAAAAACGGAAAACCTAGAGGTCTACACTAACCCCACCAGCTCCATAACTGGTATAGCCAGCCCTCCAGGCGGAAAACCATCATGAAGACCCCCATCCATCGCCACATCTCTAGTATCAGCCACTGATACAGATAATGGCTCCAAAGAGCCTCCACTTACGGGCTCACCATAGCCCGTGCTACTGGAACTTATCGTTCTGAGTAGCGAATCTTAAACAACATGGTATGAATAATGCACAAGGGTAGAAATTGTCCATGGTACACATTACTGCAACATGACAAATATCCTAACAGTCAAATAACAAAAATAAGGTCACTAATCCCGAACCATAACGCCAACAGATGCGATCGCCTGAGGGGCGACATGTTCTATAAATATATAAGATGTGTATCAAAAGCTTGTCTATGTGGCACCTGACAGTTGAGTGGCACTTCGGATTCGGAGTCATGAGGTTCCGGGTTCGATCCCCGGTGGAGGCAGAGACAAATGGGCAAATTGTTTCTTTCACCCTGAGGCCCCTGTTCACCTAGCAGTAAATAGGTACCTGGGAGTTTGACAGGTGCTACGGGCTGCTTCCTGTGAGGAGGGATGTGTCACAAAAAGGAGGCCTGGTCGAGGACCGGGCCGCGGGGACTTTATGCCCCGAAATCATCTCAAGATAACCTTAAGAATCTCACACTGCCATAATCTCAGTATATGTCACGACAAGAGGACAATACAATGAACAATTATGAAATGGAAATTACACAGTATAAATGATAGTAATACATCCGAGACCTAAATGTGTACATTTTCCATCATAGTTCACATAATATTTCCTATACAGCATTAAGTGGCATTCAATACAAAAAACATATAAGGAAGTTTTTCAAGCTACATGACATTAGGCTACTGCTATTGACTAGATTTCTAATATATACCCACAAATACATGGGATACATCTTTGATACAGAAATATAATATACATGGTTATGTATAACCTACATTGGCAATACACAAATTATAATAATATACTGGCAAAAGAAGACTAACTATATTCTTCTATATAAATAAAAATGGAAATGTTCGTTTGTTCAAAATCGTTAATCTCCGAAAGTTCTTCAGAGAAAATTTCTCTTCACTGGTTGCTTTGAAATTTTCACACAATGATCCATTCGCATCCGAGCAGGTTTTTATAAACATATTATATTTATGTCACGTCTGTGACGAAAAAAAAACATGCTTCTTTTGAAAAATTGTGTTGTTCATGTGCTTTTCATGTGAGAGAAATCTTCTAAACCTCTTTTCCGATTCCGATTGCTTTGAAATTTTGATACGACGTTGCATTCGAATAGGCGGGTGTTTTTGTATGCCTACTATATACACACCTCGCCTGAGACAGGAAAAAAAACATGCTTCTTTTGACAAACAGTGCCATCTGTTGGACGTAAGAGCAACACAAGTTATAATCTCCCAAAGTTCTTCACCGATTGCTTTGAAATTCTGGCACAACGTTCCGTTCAAATATGCGCATGTTTTTATATACCTACTATATTGATGCCACACCTGTGACAGGTAAAAATTAAAAAAAAAAACAGCGCCATCTGTTGCACGTAATAGCAACTCTCACACTATACAAAATATGTTACGAATTCCATTTCTATGTTTCCGTTTGCATTGGTAAATTTAATTGTCATAGAGTTCGATTTATTAAAATTTTTATTGAATTGACTTGTGTGACATTGTGTTGGAACTGAGCTGTGTTGTTTACCATGCCATTCATTTTGTAGGTATAATAATAGATGACACATCTTTGACAGGTAAAAGCATTCCTTTTTTTTTAAGAAACAGCGCCATCTGTTGCACGTAAAAGAGACACACGCTATACTAAATATGGTATGATTCCATTTCAATGTTTTCGATTGCATTGACAAATTAAATTTTCATACATTTTGATTTAACTATTTTGTTGTAACATTGCGTTGGAACTGAGCTATCTTATTTACCATATCATTCATTTCGTGAGTATAAGTATAGATGCCACGCCTGTTACACGTAAGAGCAACTTACGCTTACTAAATCCGTTTTGATTCCATTTCAATGTTTCCAATTTCATTGATAAATTAAATTTTCATACATTTCGATTTATTTTCAGTTTGATTTAATTATTTTGTGTGACACTGAGTTGGAATTGAGCTTTGTTGTTTACCATACCATTGATTTAATGAGTATAATTTATTTTTATATTTTTTCATTTTTTTTCGTTTTGATTTTTAATTGTTTTTTTTATATTTCAGTGATGGGAACATCAGATCATTTGGGAGTGCATTGGATGAGGGAGTGGGGAGGACGAGGGGACGGGAGTGGGGGATGGTGGGGAGGACGAGGGGATAGGGGACGGGGAGATGGGGATGGTGGGGAGGACGAGGTGACCGGGAATTGGGTAAGGGTGGGGAGGACGAAGCGCCTGGTGAGTTGGGGATGGTGGGGACGAGGAGACAGGTGAATGGAGATTGGTGGGGGAGGACTAGGGAACAGGGAAATGGTGGGTTGGACAGGGGACAGGGGAGTGAGGAATGGTTGGGAGGATAAGGGGGACGGGGGAGAGGGGAATGGTGGGGAGGACTGGGAGACAGGAGGACGGTTGCTGTTACTCAGCAACACACATGCTTTGCTGAGCCACAGCAACGCGTGGCTGGGTACAGTTAGTTTATAATATTCGTGATATTAGGCTAATCAGCCAAGATATCACTATACAGTTTGAGCACATCACACACCAGCCTCAGTACTCACCTAGCTGTACTCACCTTGTGCTTGCAGGGGTTGAGCTTTGTCTCATTGGTCCCGCCTCTCAACCGTCAATCAACTGGTGTACAGGTTCCTGAGCCTACTGGGCTCTATCATACTTATATTTGAAACTGTGTATGGAGTCAGCTTCCACCACATCACTGCCTAGTGCAGTTGGTATAGTGACCACCATACACCAGTTGGTATAGTGACCACCATACACCAGTTGGTATAGTGACCACCATACACCAGTTGGTATAGTGACCACCATACACCAGTTGGTATAGTGACCACCATACACCAGTTGGTATAGTGACCACCATATACCAGTTGGTATACGGTGGACACTATAACGACTTTGTTGGTACATACTATACCAAGTGAATACTTTGTATTCACAAAGGCTTGTGAATTATTTGTTTGCAATATTGCATCGTCAGTGGGCACACCTGTGTTCAGGTTAGTTCAGTATGCAGCCGCACAGCAATGAACCGGAGTCCTTGCAATTTAGCTGTTGTTATAGTGCCACTTGATGGACATTAACGTAACGTAAACTTAATGTTGTAGTAGTTTATGTGGGAACCGACCTGTGAGATTTATATTTATTTAATTTATATGAATTTATATTTACGTTAATTTATATACTTCGATAGCAATTTGTATAATGATAAGTGGACTGTATTTCTGCAATAATCTCTTAATCTCACAAATCGATCCTCTACACATTAGGGGGGTTTATTAAATTAATATATATGTGCAGCCAATCAAACTACAAAATTAACTACATACATTGAAGAGGTTCCTTATCTTATAGTACAGCAGGTTAGTCCACCAGGTATAACTAGGGTGTAGACACCAAATTATCCTCTTTGAGGTAGCTTCCATATCACCCAGGTAACTGGTGCACAAACCTTGCTTCCTCGTCTTGACCTGTCAAAAGTGCGCTAGCTGTGAAGCCAGAATCCTATATATGACAAGCTATATCAGAGAAAACACTATACAGTACATGGAACAATAAAGACCTGGCTTAATTACCTTTAGTTTGAGGCTTCCACGTGCTCTAACTGGCTCACCCTATATAATGACATTAATGGCCATAAATGAAAGATACATGGGTTTCGGAAAGAACACTTAACTTGAATTTGTTGACAGCGTGTGAAAAATGGTACACCTTTGGCTTCCATAACACTTCGTCCAAGTAAAATTAACAGGAGCCGAATTTGCTCCCGTGTGAGCCTCTGGTCTCAATATAAACAATGGCCGCCCCTTCCTCCTCCCTCTGACGCCTGGCTTACATTGTCCACATTTCAGAAAGTGATAGAAGGGTCACATTTACTCTACTTTAATATTGATAATTAAGTTAATTTATATAAGATGTTTTTATGATGGTAAAGTCCAAAGACTAATGTATTTAAGAATAATTCCCAGCAGAATAGCTGGTCAATTTACAATGGTATGTGGTGATGATATCCCGTTTTCTATAGACGGTAATTCCACTACAAGTTACGTTTTCTATGGGTAACTTGTTTATACAATACAGCTATTATCTGTATGATTATTAAATGGTGTCGGATTTTCCGACAGTTTAGTCTCTTGTAAATAAATTGTTTTGTATTAGAAAACGGTCTTGGATCTCAACCCTTCAACCATTCTTTTCCACCCATGTTCTGCTTTATACGATTGTTGCAATGTGATCTTTTTTTTAAATGACTGCTGTTCTTGGGAAATTCGAATTCCAATTCATAGCACCACATCAAATATAAAATTTGATTGTGAGAACCCGTCGATTACTAATTATTGGTTTTAACGTCCTTTTTTAACTAGGAGGAACCAGCGGTCTAGGTGGACAAGTTTTCACCCTTGTTGTGGAAGCCTTGCTGTTTGCTCCCATTTTTCCTTTTTCTATTGGTCTCATTCTTAGAGTAGAAATATCTGTAGTGTGCAGTTCTTTATGCTTGAGGTCCACCTCCTAAGGGAGGGAGGCGTAGAAAAAAAATCTCACAGATACACAGTAACTAATTACACATACCGACGACTGTGCCTCAGTTCAGAGTAGCCAAGCTATCACCACTTACTCATGAGTGAGAATCAGTTAATAGGTATTATAATTAATGAAAATTTAAGGCTCAAATTATTATAAATAAAATTAGAGCACGTTTATATAAAAATATTTTTCTTAATTTTTAAACAAAATATTAGTTCTTATACAAAACTAGAAAAAGTTAATCAAATATTTCAAATTGCTCTTAAAAGTATACAACATTTTGTATATTCTATTTAATTTTAAATATAAAATAATATTTAGCTAGTAAATGATTGTAAATAAAAAGATAAAATGCAATTTATTTGCTTGCCCTCCCTCACTCCAGTGATAGGTGGTAATGTTGTTTTTTATATATTTTTAAAGGTTGATTAAAATATTCATAATATATTGTGTCCATTCATTGTTTCAAGAGAAGTGCGATGTTGGAAGATGACCATTTGTTGATGGGTCATGACTATAGGCGCACCCTTTCTCTCCTCTTCTAAACCTTCTTCCTCTTTATACACGACGACCACTAGGAAGTCTCGTGATGGTGCGAGTCACCAAACTCCTGTGGGTTGCAACCATACTGTCCTCAGTACACGGTACACAGTAGTTAAGTGATCCCTTCTTACTTACGACTGTGACGACCAGGGGTCCTCACAACAAGGTGCACAGTAGCTAAGTGATCATCACTGATGAGTGTGACGACCACTGGCTTCAGAACACCGTGCACAGTATCTAAGTGATCCTTACTTACCAACAACTGTGACGACCAGTGGCCTCAAAAAACGGTACACAGTAACTAAGTGATCCCACTTACTGACAACTGTGTCAACCACCGGCCTCAGAACACGGTGCACAGTAGCCAAGTGATATCCACTTACTTACAACTGTGACGACAATTAGCCTCAGAACACGGTACACAGTAGCTAAGTGATCCCCACTTACAGATGACTGTGTGACGACCAGTGGCCTCAGAACACGGTGCAAAGCAGCTAAGTGATCCCCAATGACTGTCGACTGTGACCTCAGAACACGATGCACAGTAGCTAAGTGATCCCCAATGACTGTCGACTGTGACCTCAGAACACGCGGGAAGTGATCCCCACTTATTGACAACTGTGACGATCACTGGCCTCAAAACACGGAACATAGTACCTTAGTAATAACTACATACTGATGACTGTGTGACGACAACTGGTGCAGTGAGGCACTCGGGTACGGAGAGGCACTCGGGTACGGAGACACACTCGGGTACGGTGAGGCACTCGGGTGTAGTGAGGCACTCGGGTGTAGTGAGGCACTCGGGTGTAGTGAGGCACTCTTACTGACACACTCTTACTTTTTTACTCCCAACTAACTGACAACTGTGACGATCACTGGTTTGAGAAAACGGTGCACAGTAGCTAAAAAATCCCATTTTACTGATGACTGTGTGAAGACTATTAGCTACGGAAAAGGGTGCACAGTAGCTAGGTGATCCCTACTAACTGATGACTGTGTGACCACCAGTTACCTCAGAATACAGTGCACATTAGCTAAGTGATCTCTACCTATTGATGACTGTGTGACGACCAGTGGCCTCAGAACACGGTGCACAGTAGCTAATTGATCCCCACTTAATGACGACTACTGGACTCAGAACGTGGTAGACAGTAGTTAATTACACATACCGACTACTGTGATCTCAGTTCAGAGTAGCCAAGCGATCACCAATTACTTATGAGGGAGAACGAATTCACGTATTTATCTGTTATCAATATTAGATATTTTACTTAAAATTTTTACTGAAAGAATCCTTTATAAGCATAACTAATAAAGTTTATATATAATTCTTGTTAAATTTTCTTAAATTTTTTTTGCTTTAATTTTTATACAAAACTGACATAAGTAATTAAGATATTTTAAAGTTTCTTTAAGAATTTTATACAAGTCTATATATCACTTTTAATTTTTATATGACCTAATCTTTTTTCTAGAAATTAATTGCAATTAAGATGATATAAATGCTATTTATTTGATTGCCCTCCTTTACTCAGGAGATACACAGCAGTGTTTTTTTTATATCTTTAACGGATGACTATAATATTCTCAATATATTGTGATCATTCATTGTTTCGAGAGAAGTGCGATGTTGGAAGATGACCATTTGTTGATGGGTCATGACTATAGGCGCACTCTTTCTCTCCTCTTCAAAACCTTCTTTCTCTTTATACACGACGACCAGTAGGAAGCCTCGTGATGGTGCGAGTCACCAAACTCCTGTGGGTTGCAATAATACTGGTCTTAAAACACCGTACACAGTAGCTAAGTGATCCCTACTTACTGATCACTGTGACGATCAATGGTCTCAGAACATGGTACACAGTAGCTAAATAACCCCAATTTACTGACTGTGTGACGACCACTGGCCTCAGAATACGCTGCACAGTAGATAAGTGATCCCCCACTTACTGATGACTAGTGGCCTTAGAACATGGTACAAATCAAATAAAATGTTTATTCAGGTAAAGTACATACATACAAGGTGAGATACAAACATTGATGGATTTATAGATAGAGCTAGTACATACAATGCCTAAAGCCACTATTACGCAAAGCGTTTCGGGCAGGGGTGAGGGGGGACTACTTAGGTACACAGTAGCTAAGTGATCCCCACTTACTAACAACTGTGACGACCAGTGGCGTGGTGAAACACTCTGGCGTAGTGAGGCACTCTGGCGTAGTGAGGCACTCTGGTGTAGTGAGGCACTCTGGTGCAGTGAGACACTTTGGTGTAGTGAGACACTCTGGTGTAGTGAGGCACTCTGGTGCAGTGAGACACTCTGATGTAGTGAGGCACTCTGGTGTAGTGAGGCACTCTGGTGTAGTGAGGCACTCTGGTGTAGTGAGGCACTCTGGTGTAGTGAGGCACTGGCGTAGTGAGGCACTCTGGTGTAGTGAGACACTCTGGTGTAGTGAGGCACTCTGGTGTAGTGAGGCACTCTGGTGTAGTGAGGCACTCTGGTGTAGTGAGGCACTCTGGTGTAGTGAGGCACTCTGGTGTAGTGAGGCACTCTGGTGTAGTGAGGCACTCTGGTGTAGTGAGGCACTCTGGTGCAGTGAGGCACTCTGGCGCAGTGAGGCACTCTGGCGCAGTGAGGCACTCTGGTGCAGTGAGGCACTCTGGTGTAGTGAGGCACTCTGGTGTAGTGAGGAACTCTGGTGTAGTGAGGCACTCTGGTGCAGTGAGACACTCTGGTGTAGTGAGGCACTCTGGTGTAGTGAGACACTCTGGTGTAGTGTCAGGCACTCTGGTGTAGTGTCAGGTACTCTGGTGTAGTGTCAGGCACTCTGGTGTAGTAAGGCACTCTGGTGTAGTGAGGCACTCTGGTGTAGTGAGACACTCTGGTGTAGTGTCAGGCACTCTGATGTAGTGAGACACTCTGGTGTAGTGAGGCACTCTGGTGTTGTGAGACACTCTGGTGTAGTGAGGCACTCTGGTGTAGTGAGACACTCTGGTGTAGTGAGGCACTCTGGTGTTGTGAGACACTCTGGTGTAGTGAGGCACTCTGCTGTAGTGAGACACTCTGGTGTAGTGAGGCACTCTGGTGTGGTGAGGCACTCTGGTGTAGTGAGACACTCTGATGTAGTGAGGCACTCTGGTGTAGTGAGGCACTCTGGTGTAGTGAGACACTCTGGTGTAGTGAGGCACTCTGGTGTGGTGAGGCACTCTGGTGTAGTGAGACACTCTGGTGTAGTGAGGCACTCTGGTGTAGTGAGACACTCTGGTGTAGTGAGGCACTCTGGTGTGGTGAGGCACTCTGGTGTAGTGAGACACTCTGGTGTAGTGAGGCACTCTGGTGTAGTGAGGCACTCTGGTGTAGTGAGACACTCTGGTGTAGTGTCAGGCACTCTGGTGTAGTGAGACACTCTGGTGTAGTGTCAGACACTCTGGTGTAGTGAGGCACTCTGGTGTAGTGAGGCACTCTGGTGTGGTGAGGCACTCTGGTGTAGTGAGACACTCTGGTGTAGTGAGGCACTCTGGTGTAGTGAGGCACTCTGGTGTAGTGAGACACTCTGGTGTAGTGTCAGGCACTCTGGTGTAGTGAGACACTCTGGTGTAGTGAGGCACTCTGGTGTAGTGAGACACTCTGGTGTAGTGTCAGGCACTCTGGTGTAGTGTCAGGCACTCTGGTGTAGTAAGGCACTCTGGTGTAGTGAGGCACTCTGGTGTTGTGAGACACTCTGGTGTAGTGAGGCACTCTGGTGTAGTGAGACACTCTGGTGTAGTGTCAGGCACTGGTGTAGTGTCAGGAACTCTGGTGTAGTGAGGCACACTTACTCTTTTACTCCCTACTTACTGACAAATGTGACAATCACTGGTCAGAACACGGTGCACAGTAGCTAAAAAATCCCAACTTACTGATGACTGTGAAAACTATTGGCTTTGCAACACAGTAGCTAAGTGATCATTACTGGTGACCGTGTTATGACCATTGACCTCATAATACAGTACATAAGAAAAGAATCGATCCCCACTTAAATTAAATTTTTTTTTTTTTTTTTAATTATTTTACAAAATTTTTATATAAAAGTAACAATTGATTTTAAAGAAAATTTAAATTGTTTAAAAAACTTAACATACTTTTAAATAAGTAACTTAATGTTAAAAAAATCAATATATTTTTTTTAAGATATTATAATTAAAAACATAATAATGCTATTTATTTGTTTGTCTTTCCTCACTCCGAAGGTAGGCAGTAGTGTTTTTTTATACGTGTTTTGAAAATGACTTTGATATTCTCAATATATTGTGTTCAGTCATTGTTTCGAGAGAAGTGTGATGCTGGAAGATGACCATTTGTTGATGAGTCATGACTATAGGCGCACCCTTTCTCTCTTCTAAACCTTCTTTCTTTTTATACAAGACGACCACTAGGAAGCCTCGTGATGGTGCGAGTCACCAAACTTTTGTGGGTTGCAACCATACGGGTCTCAGAACACGGTACACAGTAGTTAAGTGATCCCTACTTAATTACGACTGTGACGACCAGTGGGCCTCAGAATACGGTGCACAGTAGCTAAGTGATCCTCACTGACGACTGTGACGACCACTGGCTTCAGAACATGGTGCACAGTATGCAAGTGATCCCCACTAACTAACAACTGTGACGACCAGTGGCCTCAAAACACGGTACACAGTAGCTAAGTGATCCCCACTTACTAACAACTGTGACGACCAGTGGCGTGGTGAAACACTCTGGCGTAGTGAGGCACTCTGGCGTAGTGAGGCACTCTGGTGTAGTGAGGCACTCTGGTGCAGTGAGACACTTTGGTGTAGTGAGACACTCTGGTGTAGTGAGGCACTCTGGTGCAGTGAGACACTCTGATGTAGTGAGGCACTCTGGTGTAGTGAGGCACTCTGGTGTAGTGAGGCACTCTGGTGTAGTGAGGCACTCTGGTGTAGTGAGGCACTCTGGTGTAGTGAGGCATTCTGGTGCAGTGCGGCACTCTGGCGCAGTGAGGCACTCTGGCGCAGTGAGGCACTCTGGTGCAGTGAGGCACTCTGGTGTAGTGAGGCACTCTGGTGTAGTGAGGAACTCTGGTGTAGTGAGGCACTCTGGTGCAGTGAGACACTCTGATGTAGTGAGGCACTCTGGTGTAGTGAGACACTCTGGTGTAGTGTCAGGCACTCTGGTGTAGTGTCAGGCACTCTGGTGTAGTGTCAGGCACTCTGGTGTAGTAAGGCACTCTGGTGTAGTGAGGCACTCTGGTGTAGTGAGACACTCTGGTGTAGTGTCAGGCACTCTGATGTAGTGAGACACTCTGGTGTAGTGAGGCACTCTGGTGTTGTGAGACACTCTGGTGTAGTGAGGCACTCTGGTGTAGTGAGACACTCTGGTGTAGTGAGGCACTCTGGTGTTGTGAGACACTCTGGTGTAGTGAGGCACTCTGGTGTAGTGAGACACTCTGGTGTAGTGAGGCACTCTGGTGTGGTGAGGCACTCTGTTGTAGTGAGACACTCTGATGTAGTGAGGCACTCTGGTGTAGTGAGGCACTCTGGTGTAGTGAGACACTCTGGTGTAGTGAGGCACTCTGGTGTGGTGAGGCACTCTGGTGTAGTGTCAGACACTCTGGTGTAGTGAGACACTCTGGTGTAGTGAGGCACTCTGGTGTAGTGAGACACTCTGGTGTAGTGTCAGGCACTCTGGTGTAGTGTCAGGCACTCTGGTGTAGTAAGGCACTCTGGTGTAGTGAGGCACTCTGGTGTTGTGAGACACTCTGGTGTAGTGAGGCACTCTGGTGTAGTGACGCACTCGGGTGTAGTGTCAGGAACTCTGGTGTAGTGAGGCACACTTACTCTTTTACTCCCTACTTACTGACAAATGTGACAATCACTGGTCAGAACACGGTGCACAGTAGCTAAAAAATCCCAACTTACTGATGACTGTGAAAACTATTGGCTTTGCAACACAGTAGCTAAGTGATCATTACTGGTGACCGTGTTATGACCATTGACCTCATAATACAGTACATAAGAAAAGAATCGATCCCCACTTAAATTAAATTTTTTTTTTTTTTTTTAATTATTTTACAAAATTTTTATATAAAAGTAACAATTGATTTTAAAGAAAATTTAAATTGTTTAAAAAACTTAACATACTTTTAAATAAGTAACTTAATGTTAAAAAAATCAATATATTTTTTTTAAGATATTATAATTAAAAACATAATAATGCTATTTATTTGTTTGTCTTTCCTCACTCCGAAGGTAGGCAGTAGTGTTTTTTTATACGTGTTTTGAAAATGACTTTGATATTCTCAATATATTGTGTTCAGTCATTGTTTCGAGAGAAGTGTGATGCTGGAAGATGACCATTTGTTGATGAGTCATGACTATAGGCGCACCCTTTCTCTCTTCTAAACCTTCTTTCTTTTTATACAAGACGACCACTAGGAAGCCTCGTGATGGTGCGAGTCACCAAACTTTTGTGGGTTGCAACCATACGGGTCTCAGAACACGGTACACAGTAGTTAAGTGATCCCTACTTAATTACGACTGTGACGACCAGTGGGCCTCAGAATACGGTGCACAGTAGCTAAGTGATCCTCACTGACGACTGTGACGACCACTGGCTTCAGAACATGGTGCACAGTATGCAAGTGATCCCCACTAACTAACAACTGTGACGACCAGTGGCCTCAAAACACGGTGCACAGTAGCTAAGTGATCCCCACTTACTGACGCCTACTGGGCTCAGAAAGTGGTACACAGTAGCTATTTACACATAGCAACGACGGTGATCTCAGTTCAGAGCAGTCAACAGCTACTGATGAGTAATAATCAATTCCTGTATTTAAACTTTATCATTATTTTTAGGTATTATCTTCAAAATTTTATTGAACTTAAGGAATAAATTCTTTGTAAATGAAAGTTTAAAATAAAAATTTTTTTTTCTAATAATTTTTTTTTACAATTTTTTATAAAAAAGTAACGGTTGATTTAAAAAAGAAAGAAAATTGTTTTAAGAACTTAAAATTATTTTATATAAATATCTTAATGTTTATAAAACAATATATTTTTAAGTATATATTGTAATTAAAAAGATATTAATGCTATTTATTTGCTTGTTCTCTCTCACTCAGAAGGTTGACAGTAGGGTTGATTCTTTATAAATCTTTTGAGGATGACTATAATACTCTCAAAATATTGTGTTTTATTCATTGTTTCGAGAGCAACCCGTTCTCGCAAATTTAATAAGTCAATATTGACTTATAAAATTTGTGCATAGGTGACATACTTACCATAATAGATACTCTTAAAAAGATTCATAGAAAACACCGACCTTACCTAACCTACTTATTATGTTAAGATAAGCATCTTATTGCTTCGTAATTACAATTATTACCTAACCTATAATAGGTATAGGTTAAGTAATAATTGTAATTACGAAGCAATAAGATGCTTATCTTAAGATACTAACAAGGTTAGGTAAGGTCGGTGTTTTCTATGAATCTTTTTAAGGGTATCTATTATGTTTAGTATATCACCTATGCACGTAGTTAATAAGTCAATATTGACTTTACGAATTTGCGAGAACGGGTTGTTCGAGAGAAGTGCCATGTTGGAAAATGACCATTTGTTGAGAGTCACGGTACACAGTAGCTAAGTGATCCCTACTTACTGATGACTGTGTGATGACCAGTGGCCTCAGAACACGGTACAAATCAAATCAAATGTTTATTCAGGTAAGGTACATACAATGCCTAAAGCCATTATTACGCAAAACGTTTCGGGCAGGGGGGGCGACTTAGGTACACAGTAGCTAAGTGATCCCCACTTACAACTGTGACGACCACTGGCCTGTGAACACGGTGCACAGTAGCTAAATAATCCCAATTTACTGATGACTGTGTGAAGACTATAGGCTTCGGAACACGGTGCACAGTAGCTAGGTGAGCCCTACTAACTGATGACTGTGTGACGACCAGTGACCTCAGAATACAGTGCACAGTAGCTAAGTGATCTCTACTTATTGATGACTGTGTGACGACCAGTTGCTTCAGAACACGGTGCACAGTAGCTAATTGATCCTCACTTAATGACGACTACTGGGCTCAGAACGTGGTACACAGTAGCTAATTACACATACCGACTACTGTGATCTCAGTTCAGAGTAGCCAAGCGATCACCAATTACTTATGAGGGAGAATGATTTACATATTTAACTGTTATAATTATTAGATATTTTACTAAAAAATTTTATTCAGATATGACCCGCAGCAAGCATAAGCATTGAAGTTTACATATAATTTTTTTTTAAACTTTCTTATAATTTTCTTACATTAATTTTTATATAAAACTGACATAGGAATTTAAGATATTTTAAAGTTTCTTTAAGAATTTTACACAAGTTTATATACCACTTTTAATTTGCATATGAATTAATATTTTGTAAAAAAAATTAATTGCAATTAAGATGATATAAATGCTATTTATTTGATTGCCTTACTTTATTCAGGAGATACACAGTAGTGTTTTTTTTATATTTTTAAAGGTTAACTAAAATATTCATAATATATTGTGATCATTCATTGTTTCGAGAGAAGTGTGATGCTGGAAGATGACCATTTGTTGATGGGTCATGACTATAGGCGCACCCTTTCTCTCCTCTTCTAAACCTTCTTTCTCTTTATACACGACGACCAGTAGGAAGCCTCGTGATGGTGCGAGTCACCAAACTCCTGTGGGTTGCAACCACACTGGTCTCAGAACACGGTACACAGTAGCTAAGTGATCCCTATTTACTGATGACAGTGTGACGACCAGAAGCCTCAGAACATCGTACACAGTAGCTAAGTGATCCCCACTTTCTGACGACTGTGACGACCAATCGCCTCAGAAATAGGTGCACATTAGCTCTGTGATCCGTTTCTACTGATGACTGTGTGACGACAAGTGGCCTCAGAACATGGTTCACACTATCGTGGTGATCCTTACTTACTGACAACAGTGACGACCACTGGCCTCAGATCACGGTGCACAGTAGCTAAGTGATCCCCATTTATTGATAACCTCGTGAAGACCAGATGCCTCAGAACACAGTGGACAATAGCTAATTAATCCCTACCTTCTGATGACTGTGTGATGACCACTGGCCTCAGAACACGGCGCACAGTAGCAAATTAATCCCCACATAATGAAGACTACTGGGCTTAGAACGTGGTACACAGTAGCTATGTACACATACCGACAACTGTGATCTCAGTTCAGAGTAGCCAAGTTATCACCAATTACTGATGAGTGAAAACCCAGTCCAGAATTGAACTTGTGTAATTATTAGGTACTAGCTGTAACCGGCCATGCATTGCTGTGGCTCAGCAATGCATGCACATGAGCCACAGCGTTCTTTCCCTGTCCCTCAGTCCTCACCCCATTTCCCCATCCTCTCGTCCTCCCAACCATTCCCACTTCCCCCATCCCCTCGTCCTCCCAACCATCCCCACTTCCCCCATCCCCTCGTCCTCCCAACCATCCCCACTTCCCCCATCCCCTCGTCCTCCCAACCATCTCCACTTCCCCCATCCCCTCGTCCTCCCAACCATCCCCACTTCCCCCATCCCCTCGTCCTCCCAACCATCTCCACTTCTCCCATCCCCTCGTCCTCCCAACCATCCCCACTTCCCCCATCCCCTCGTCCTCCCAATCATCCCCACTTCCCCCATCCCCTCGTCCTCCCAACCATCTCCACTTCCCCCATCCCCTCGTCCTCCCAACCATTCCCGCGTCCTCCCCACCATTCCCCACCTACCATCTCCTCGTCCTCCCTACTATTTTCCCCTCTTCCTCTTTATTATTTCCCACTCCCATGTTTCCTTGTCCTCCCCACTATTCTCCATTTCCCCGTCCCATCGTCTCAATCATCCCCAACTCCCCCGTCTGCTCGTCTTCCCCACGTTTACCCCCTCCCCTGTCCCCTCGTCCTCCCAACAATCCCCGCTCCCGCCCCATCCTCCTCCTCACCATTCCCACCACTCTCTCTCGTCCAATTCATTCCCAAAATGATATGATGTTCCCATCAGAAAATTGGCAACATCGAATGATCTGATGTTCCCATCACTGAAAAATAAGAACAGTTAAAAAACCAAATGAAAAAAATAAAAAAAATTAACAATACTCACGAAATGAATTATTTTAAATAGCACAGCTACATTCTAACACAATGTCTTACAAAATAATTAAATGAAAATGAAAATACATCGAAATGTATGAAAATTCAATTTATCAGTGCAATCGGAAACATTGAAATGGAATCGTTATATATTTAGTATAGCGTGTGCAAAGATTGCGCTGTTTTTCTAAAAATGCATTTTTTTACTTATCATAGGTATGGCATCAATATAGTAGGTATTTAAAAACATGCACGTATTTGAATGGAACGTTGTTTAAAAATTTCAAAGCAATCAGTGAAGAACGTATGGAGATTACAGCGTGTGTTGCTCTTACGCCCAACAGATGGCGCTGTTTTACAAAACACGCATGTTTTCTCCTATCACAGGTGAGACATGTATATAACAGGTATATAAAAACACGCGCCTATTCGAAAGCAACGTTGTGTCACAATTTCAAAGCAATCGGTAAAGAGGTTACGAAGATTTCTCTCCCATGAAAAACAGTTTTTTTTTTAAAGCATGCTTTTTCCCGTCACAGACGTGACATCTATTTAGTATATATATAAAAACCCTCTCGGATACGAATGGAAATTTGTGTAAAAATTTCAAAACAATCGGTGAAGAACTTTCGGAAATTAGCGAATTTTGAACAAACATTTACATTTACATAGATAACTAGCTGTACCCGGCCACGCATTGCTGTGGCTCAGTAATGCATGTGTGTTGCTGAGCCACAGCAACCTTTCCCTGTTTCCCACTCCTCCCTAAAATTCCCCCCTTCCCCGTTCCCTCGTCCTCCCCCACCATTTCCCACTCCCCTGTACCCTCGTCCTCCCCCTCCATCCCCGTCTCCCATCCCCTTGCCCTCCCTACCATTCCTCACTCACTCGTCCGATACATTCTCAAATGATCTGATGTTCTATCAGAAAATTGGGAACATCAAATGATTTGATGTTCCGATCATTGATATATTAGAAAAAGAAATAAAAACCGAAATGAAAAGCAATGACAAAATATAAAAATAAACTATACTCACAAAATGAGTGGGTATGTATGAGTAATTTACCATACATTATTAAATGTATGGTAAACAATAAAGCTCAATTGCAACACAATGTCACACAAAATAATTAAATTTAAATGAAAATAATTCAAAATCTATGAAAATTTTATTTATCAATGAAATCGGAAACATTGAAATGGAATCATAACATATTTAGTATAGTATGTGTTGGTCTTATGTGCAACAGATGGCGCTGTTTTTCAAAATCCCATGTTTTTACCTGTCACAGGGGTGGCATCTATATAGTAAGTATGTAAAAAGATGCGCCTATTCGAATGCAAAGTTGTGTCTGAACTTCAAAGCAATTGGTGAAGAATTTTAGGAGATTACAGCGTGTGTTGCTCTTACATCCAACTGATGGTGCTGTTTTTCAAAAAATGCATATTTTTTTTTTGTCACAGGCAAGGCATGTATATAGTAGATATATAAAAAGATGCGCCTATTCGAATGCAACGTTGTGTGAAAATTTCAAAGCAATCGGTGAAGAACTTTCGGAGATTAGCTGTTATGCACAAATGAACATTTCCATTTATATAGATAATAATAATAAATTATATTTTAATTTTATATAAGCATTACAAGCAAGGTTTATACCTAAAAATTTTTATCTCTGTTTTTAATTTTTTTAAGTTTCATACAAATCTAAAAAAGCAATTTAAGTAATTTTAAAATAGTCTTAAAACCTGTACATGATTTTATATATACTATTTAATTTTTATTTAAACTAATATCTTGCCTAAGAACTGATTGTAATTAGGAAGATATAAATGCTATTTATTTCTTTGTCCTCCCTCACTAAAGCGGTAGTCTGTAGTGTTGGACCCCCTCCCTATCTGGCCCGTTGTAGTCATGGAGGGGCTTAGTGGGCGGCTGCCAGAGTGTGATGCTCCATGGGTCAGTCCTCTGTCCTTTTAGAGCCCTATGCTCCTGCTGCTGTCTTCTCCAATTGTGCCGGATCTCTTTTCCTTGTGTTTCATTTTTCTCCCTCCCTCTTCTTTCTAATTGTCATTTCCCGCCGACCTTAAGCCAGTCTTGATTATTCCTTTGGACTTCTTCTGGTGCCCCCCGATGCACCAGTACTGTCTCTCTCTGTCCCTTGTGCACGGACGAAAGTCATTCTAAGTCGGAGTGCACTTCTCTCCAGGCTCGCTGGTTCAATTGCGGTGAGGCCCACCCTACCTTCTCCCACACATGTATACATTACAAGCTTGAGGCAGCCGTCCTCAACTTGAAGCACCAGGAAGGTTTGTCTTTTCCTGAGGCGAGGCGCCAAGTTTGCCGTCTCGCCCCTTACCCTGGTGTCTCTTATGCTCGCGTGTTGTGCTCTTCCTCTCCTCGTCATTCCCACCTTCCTCAGTCTTACAACCATTTCCAGGCCTTAGACTCAGACATGCCCACCACCTCCTCCCCGAGGGGTCCCCCTCCTAGTTCTCTGTTTTGGGTTCCCCTTCTTTCTACCCAGTCTGTCATGTCTCCTGTGTCTTCTTTCTCCTCTCCCTCTGATCCTCCTTTCCATCCTTCTCCTCCATCCCTTAGCTCTCCACGCCGCCTGTCTGTGCGGGCTAATGTCCATCACTCTCCTAGCGATCATCGTGTTGTTCGCTCTCGTTCTTCTTTTCCTGTTGAGATGCTCGAGTCTGTTACCCAGTACATTTTTGCTGGAACACCTGTTTCTTTGAGTCAGAAACGAAAGCCTGGCTTATCTCCTTCGTCATCCCCGGCGGGTAAGAAAGCTTTGCTTTCTTCCTCGCCCCCCACCTCTGACTCTATCGCTCCATCACCTCCCGTTTCGGTAGTCGAGCCCCCCTGTTTCTGCTATGGAGGTTTCTTTCGCCCCCCCGCTTCCCTCTCCGTTGCTGCCCATGCTGAGGTGCACTACCCGGTTTCTGCCCCTCCTCATCCTCCTGCTGTCCTTGATCCTCGGTTGTCTCCTCCAGACCCTACTCGTCCGCCTCTGGTTTGTCCTCCCACTCCCTTTCCTCCATCCTAACTCAGTTTACCCATGCCCTCTAACCCTGAATTCGCTGACCCTAATCCTGATCGTGAGCTTCTTTAACATGCAGGTGTTTCTTTTTACCCCCTGTTTCTTCATTGTTCTCTGTTGCTGTTCTCTGTCTTTTTGCCTATGTATATTCTTCAATGGAATATTCGTGGATATTACGCCAATTTCCATAAACTTCAACTTCTGATTTTACAGTTTCCCTCCTTTGTGTTTGTGTCCAGGAGCCGATACTTGGTGCTCGCCCTGGTCGTTTCCGTGGCTATTCCTTTTTCTCTCTTCAAGCTTTTGCTGGGACCCATAACCCTACTTCTCTCTTGATTCGTTCTGATATTCCTTTCGTTCCCTTACTTTTTCCATAGCCTTTCCAATGGTTTGTTGCCCGTGTCTTTGTGAGTAAATGGTACATGGTTTGTTCCATTTATCTCCCCCCAAATATCCCACTTTCTCTTCCCGATCCTAAACACCTACTGGACTCATTGTCGGAGCCTGTGCTCCTGCTTGGTGATTTTCATTGTCGACATACCCTCTGGGGTGATGTTCTGACAAACACCCGGAGTCGCCTTCTTGAACCGTTCGTCCTCTCTTCCCTATCTCTTCTGAATTCTGGTGAGCCCACTCATTTGGACTCTCGAACGCGCACCCTTTCCTGTCTTGATCATTCTCTCTGCTCGTCGTCTCTTTACTTGGATTTCTCGTGGCCGGTTCTTGATGACCTCCATGGCAGTGACCATTTCCCCATCCTTGTTACCTTTTTCTCTTTTCACCCACCCCTCTCCTTCCCTAGGTGGCAGTTTGACAAAGGACAACTGGAACTTCTTTATCCTCCAAGCTACTCTCTCCGACCTGTTCATTCTGCCTCTCTCTCTCGCACCCTCCTTCATTTTCATGACATCGTCTTCGACACTGCTCTACACTTTATTCCTCGCTCTACCTCTCAGGTCATGCGGAAGTGCGTTCCCTAGTGGAATGTGGACTGTGCCCGGGCTGTCTGCTGTAAGCGTGCAGCCTGGAAGAGACACCACTGCTGGCAGCCGGCTGATTCTTTTTCTTTTGCTTCGGAATTCGAGTGCGGTGGCCCGTAGGACAATCAATACGACTAAACGTGAGTGTTGGAAGTCGTATGTTTCCTCCATTACGTCCAAAACTCCTCTGCCGTTGATCTGGAAGTGTATCTGCAAGATAGTGGGTAAGTTCGTTCCCTATGTCTCGCCGGTCCTTCACCTCCATGGTACTCTTGTGGCGGACTCGTTGCAGGTTGCGACCGAACTGGGTTCCCACTTTTCATCTGTTAGCTCTGGTTCTCATCTTCCTCGGTCTTTCCTTCTTCGTAAGGCTGTTCTTTAATCTCATCCTTTCGATTTCCGTACCCATCTCAGACTTCCCTATAACGATCCCTTCTCTCTCTCTGAACTTCAGTCTGCCCTGACCCTCTGCGGTTCTACGGCAACGGGCTCCGATGGCATTCATTATGAGATGCTTCGTCATCCCCCTCCGCGCATGTCTCAGTATTTACTGAGTATGTATAACCGGATCTGGGAGTCGTCGTCAGTCCCTGAGGACTGGCTCGATGCTATTGTCCTCCCTGGTCAGAAACCAGGGTCTCTCGGGACATCCCCTAAGGACTTCCGCCCTATTGCCCTCGCAAGTTGTGTCTGCAAACTCTTTGAACGTATGGTTGATGATTGTGTGATGTGGTTCTTAGAACACTATCACCACCTCTCCCCTTCTCAATTTGGTTTTCGCAAGTGCCCATCACAACAGATGTCCTGGTAAACTTGGAGGTCTATATTCGTACTGCTTTTGCTGCGAAGACCTCCGTCATTGCGGTCCTATTTGACCTGGAAAAGGCTTTCGATACCACCTGGAAATAACATATTCTGTCCCATCCTCATTCTTTTGGCCTTCGTGGTAATCTCCCTCTCTTCCTCCAAAGCTTCCTCTCTCGTCGTTCCTTTCGAGTGAGGCTTGGTGTCACACTCTCTGCCTCTTTTAGGCAATATGAGGGTGTACCGCAAGGTAGTGTTCTGAGCACTACTCTCTTTCTAGTTGCCCTCAATGATCTTCTTTCCTCCCTTCCTTCTGGCGTCTTCTCCTCTCTCTATGTCGACGATCATTGCCCTTTGCTGTCGAGGTGATGATTCGCCTCCCCTTCAATGGTGGCTTCAACTTGCGATTGATGCTGTGTCGCCTTGGGCCACCGATCATGGCTGCAAGTTCTCTATATCTAAGACTTGTGCTATGACTTTTACTTGGAAGCATGTTTTTCTTCATCCTTCTTTGTCGCTTTATGGTCATCCCCTTATGAACAGGGATTTTGCTAAGCTTTTGAGGTTAATCTTTGACACTCGTTTGTCTTGGTCACCCCATATCTCTTACCTCTGAGTTGAATGCTCTAAAGCCCTTAACCTCTTTAAGGTTTTGTCCAATACTTCTTGGGGAGCAAATAGGCACACGATCCTCTCTTTACATTCCTCTCTCGTCCTGTCTTAACTCGATTATGGCTGCCCTGCTTACTCATCTGCTTCTCCTTCTATTTTTCTCCGTTTGATGCTTTGCACCATACTTGGTGGCACCTCAGCTCTGGTGCCTTTCGTTTGACTCCCGCCCTTAGCTTGCATGTTGACACTGGCTTCCCATCTCTCCAGGATGTTTCACCTCGTATTATTCCTTCCTTGCCACCATGGAGAGTCCCCCTTCCAAAATTTTGTACATCCTTGACCTGCATCATTAAAGCTTTTGTCCCTCCTACAGTTCTAAAACGCCTTTTCCTTGAACGCTTTTCTTCACTCTCCCGCTCAATTCCCATCTTCACCGTTGGGTCTAAGTCTGCAGATAGTCAAGGCTATTCTGTTGTTTTTCCTGACAGCACTTAAATGTGTCGCCTTCCTCCGGAGACTAGCATCTTTACTGCGGAACTTTATACTATTCTTTATGCTCTTCGTCTCCTGATTTCTCAATTGTCAATCCTCCTTTATGGATGTAGTTGACTCTCGTAGTGCCCTCATGGCTCTAGGGTCCTTTAATCCTGTCCGTCCGGTGGTCGTCAAGATTCAACATTGGCTGTTTCTTATCTCCAGAAAATTTAAAACTGTAGAGTTTTGTTGGGTTCCTAGCCATATTGGTGTTTCTTTAAATGAACATGCGGATCCTGCCGCTAGAGAAACAATCCGCTCTTGTCCCATCTCCTGTAAAGGTATACCTTTTTCCGACTTTTACCCAGTTATTCATCCCTCCATCCTTGCCCGTTAGCAGGGTTGTTGATCTTCTATTGTTGGAAACAAAACTGTGTACTCTTAAGCATAGTGTGTAACCATGGCCTTCATCCTACCACTGTAACCGGCGATGGAAAACGACCCTGACAAGGTTGCATATTGGCCGTACACACTTAATTCACGGTCTCTTAATGGAGCGCCGCCCTGCTCCTTATTGTCCAAATTGCATTGTCACTCCTACCGTAGTGCATATCCTTGTTGAATGTCCTGACTTCCAGAACGAGAGTGTGTCTTGCTTTCTGACCGTCCCCCGCGGTCACTTGTCCCTCAATAGAATACTTGATGAATCGGAAACTTTTGATATCCTTCGTCTTATGCATTTCTGTTTTCATATTGGCATCCTTGGTGATATTTAGCGCCCTCTGATTATCCCGCACATTTGATGGTGCTACATAGCATTCCCGGTTTGGTGCCTTCTTTTGATAATTACTTACTGACGTGTTGGTTTTCTATACATATTTTAAGGGTTACTATAATATTCTCAATATACAGTGTTCATTCATTGTTTCGAGCAAAGTGCGATGCTGGAAGATGACCATTTGTTGATGGGTCATGACTATAGGTGCACCCTTTCTCTCCTCTTCTAACCCGTCTTTCTCTTTATACACGACGACCACTAGGAAGCCTCGTGATGGTGCGAGTCACCAAACTCCTGTGGGTTGTAACCACACTGGTCTCAGAACACAGAACACAGTAGCTAAGTGATCCCCACTTACTGACGACCAGTGGCCTAAGAACCTGGAGCACAGTACCTAAGTGATCCCCCACTTACTGATGACTGAGACGACCAGTGGCCTCAGAACACGGTACACAGTAGCTAAGTGATCCCCACTTACTGACGACTGTGGCGATCACTTGCCTCAGAACACGGTGCACAGTAGCTAAATTATCACTACCTACTGATAACTGTGTGACGACCAGTGGCCTCAGAATATGGTGGACAGTCATCCCCTCATAATGACGACCATTGGTTTCAGAACACGGTGCACAGTAGGTAAGTCATCCCCTCATACTGACAACTGTGACGACCACTGGCTTCAGAAAAGTGCACAGTAGCTAAGAGATCCCTACTTACTGACAACTGTGACGACCACAGGCCTCAGAACTCGGTGCACAGTAGCTAGGTGATCCCCACTTACTGATGACTGTGTGACGACCAGTGGCCTTAGAACACGGTGCACAGTAGCTAAGTAAGTAATTATCAAAAGAAGGCACCAAACCGGGAAGGCTATGTAGCACCATCAAATGCGCAAAATAATCAGAGGGCGCTAAATATCACCAAGGATGCCAATACGAGAACAAAAACGCATAAGGCGAACGATATCAAAAGTATCCGAGTCACCAAGAATTCTATTGAGGGACAGGTGACCGCGAGGGGCGGTCGGAAAGCAAGACACACGCTCGTCCTGGAAGTCAGGACATTCAAGAAGGACATGCACGACCGTAAGAGGGACAATGCAACTAGGACAATAAGGAGCAGGGCGGCGCTCCATCAAATGACCATGGGTTAAGCGAGTATGGCCAATACGCAACCTCACCAGAGCTGTTTCCCACCGCCGGTTACGGTGGAAGGAGGACGGCCACGAGGAAACACAACATTTAAGAGTACGTAGTTTGTTACCAGTAACAGACAACCAAGAAGCCTGCCAACGGGTAAGGACGGAGGAATGAATAACCGGGTAAAAGTCGGAATACGGAATGCCTTTACGAGAGATGGGACAAGAGTGGACAGCTTCCTTGGCGGCAGCATCCGCACGCTCATTTAAAGACACACCAATATAGCTGGGAACCCAACAAAACTCAACCGACTTAAATTTACTGTGAACAAGAAACAGCCAATGCCGGATCTCGACAACTACAGGATGAACCGGATTAAAGGACCCGAGAGCCATGAGGGCACTACGAGAGTCAACAACAACTACAAAGGAAGACTGACAACGAGAAAGCAGGAGACGAAGAGCATAGAGAATAGCATAAAGCTCCGCTGTAAAGATGCTAGTCTCCGGAGGTAAGCGACACATATAAGTGCGATCAGGAAAAACAACAGAGTAGCCAACACCGTCCGCAGACTTAGATCCATCAGTGAAGACAGAAACGGAGCGGGAGTGAGAAGAAAAGTGCTCAAGGAAAAGGCGTTTTAGAACCGTAGGAGGGGTAAAAGCTTTAGTGATACGGGTCAAGGATGTACAAAACCGCGGAAGAGGGACTCTCCATGGGGGCAAAGAAGGAACAACACGAGGAGCAACATTAGAAATACGAACGGAAAGAGAGTCCTGTAGGCGAGATAACCGGACAGAAAGAGGGAGGTGGTGAAGAGGAGCAGGAACCGCAGGAGGGGTAAAAGTTAAAGCACGACAGAGGCGAGAGGAAGGATGTTGCAAGGACCGCGCAAGATAGCGAAGACAGTAGCGATCACGGCGGTCCTGGAGAGACAGGGAGCCAGTGTCAACATACAAGCTAAGGACGGGAGTCGAACGAAAGGCACCAGAACTGAGGCGCAACCCAGTATGGTGCAAAGCATCAAGACGGCGAAGAGTAGAAGGAGAAGCAGACGAGTAAGCAGGGCAACCATAATCGAGCTTAGACAGGACGAGAGAGGAATGTAAAGCAAGGAGAGTGCGCCTATCCGCCCCCAAGAAGTATGAGACAAGACCCGAAGGAGGGTAAGGGCCTTAGAGCACTCAACACGGAGGTAAGAGATATGGGGAGACCAAGACAAACGAGTGTCAAGGAATAACCCCAAAAGCTTCACGGAATCTTTGTACTCAAGGGGATGACCATAAAGTGACAAAGAGGGACGAAGAACGACCCGTTTCCGCGTAAAAGTCATGGCACAAGTCTTAGAAGTAGAGAACTTGAAGCCATGATCAGTGGCCCAAGATGACACGGCATCAATTGCAAGTTGAAGCCGGCGCTGAAGGAGAGGCGAATCATCACCCTGACAACAAGGGGTAAGATCATCGACATAGAGAGCGGAGAAGACACCAGAAGGAAGAGAGGAAAGAAGACCATTGAGGGCAACCAAAAAAAGAGTAGTGCTCAGAACACTACCCTGGGGCACACCTTCGTATTGCTGAAAAGAGGCAGAGAGCGCGGTACCAAGGCGCACCCGAAAGAAACGACGAGAGAGGAAGCTGCGGAGAAAGAGAGGGAGGTGACCACGAAGGCCAAAAGAATGAAGTTGAGATAGAATATGATATCTCCAAGTGGTGTCGTAAGCCTTTTCCAGGTCAAAAAGGACGGCAACAACGGAGGTCTTTGCAGCAAAAGCAGTACGAATATAGACCTCCAAGTTCACCAGGACATCTGTCGTGCTGCGGCACTTGCGGAAACCAAATTGAGAAGGGGAGAGGTGATGGTGTTCCAGGAACCACATCAGACGAACGTTAACCATACGTTCAAAGAGTTTGCAGACACAACTTGTGAGGGCAATAGGGCGAAAGTCCTTAGAGGAAGTACCCAGAGACCCCGGTTTGCGAACAGGGAGGACAACGGCATCGAGCCAGTCCTCAGGGACTGACGACGACACCCAGATCCGATTATACAGACTCAGTAAATACTGAGACGTGCACGGAGGGAGATGGCGAAGCATCTCATAATGAATACCATCAGGGCCCGCCGCCGTAGAACCGCAGAGTCCGCATTCCACCAGGGAACGCACTTCCGTGGAGCCCGAGAGGAAGAGCGAGGAATAGAGCGGAGGGCAGCGTTGAAGACAGTGTCATGAAAAAGGAGGAGAGCGCGAGAGAGAGGCAGAAGGGAGAGGTCAGAGAGAGCAGCACTGAGGGTAAATAGGGTCCAGTCTGCCTTAGCAAACTGCCACCTAGGGAAAGAGAGGGAAGGGCGAAAAGAGAAAAAGGAAACAAGGATGGGGAAATGATCACTTCCATGGAGGTCATCAAGAACCTGCCACGTGAAATCTAAGTAAAGAGAAGAAGAGCAGAGAGAAAGATCAAGACAAGAAAGGGTGCGAGTCCGAGAGTCCAAATGAGTGGGCTCACCAGAATTCAGAAGAGACAGGGAAGAAGAGAGGAGAAACGGCTCAAGAAGGCGACCCCGGGTATTCGTCAGAACGTCACCCCAAAGAGAATGACGACAATTGAAGTCACCCAGCAGGAGCACAGGCTCCGGCAAGGAGTCTAGGAGGTGTTTCAAATCAGGAAGAGAAAGCGGGACACTCGGGGGGAGATAAATGAAACAAACTGTGTACCATTTCCCCACAAAGATACGAGCAGCAGAACAATGGAGAGGCGAAGGAAAAAGTAAAGGAACAAAGGGAACATCTGCACGAATCAAGAGAGCAGAAGAATTAGAAGCCCCAGCAATGGCTGGGGGGGGGGGGAGAGAAAGGAATAGCCACGAAAACGACCAGGACGAGCACCAAGCATTGGCTCCTGGAGACAGACACAAAGGGGCGAAAACCGCGAAATCAGAAGTTGGAGTTCGAGGAAATTGGCGTAATAACCTCGAACGTTCCATTGAAGAATGGACAACGACGGGAAGAGAAAGGACAAAAACAGAGAACAAGGAAGAAACAAAGGCGAAAGAGCAACAGAGCACGTTAAAGAATATCAGGGTCGGGATCAGGGTCAGCAAAGTCAGGGTTAGGGGGCATGGGTAAACTGAGCAAAGACGGAGGGAAGGAAACGGGAGAACAGATCAGAGGTGGGCGGGCGGGGTCCGGAGGAGGAGGAGGAAGAGGAGGAGACAACGGAGAGGAGCGGTCAAGGACAGCAGTAGGAAGAGGGGGAGTAGAAAGAGGGGAGCGCACCCCAGCAAGAGCAGCAACCGAAAGGGAAGCAGGGGCCAAAGAAACCTCCATAGCAGGAACAGGGGGCGCAACCACTGAAACGGGAGGGGAAGGAGCAACAGAGCCAGAAGTAGGGGCCGAGGAAGAAAGCGAAACCTTCTTACCCGCCGGGGAGGAGGAAGGAGAGGAGCCAGGCTTACGCTTCTGACTTAAAGAGACAGGTGTCCCAGCAACTACGTACCGGGCAACGGATTCCAGTGTCTCAACAGGAGAAGCCGAACGAGAGCACACACGACGGCCGTTAGGAGAGCGATGGACATCCGTCTGCACCGACAGGCGGCGGGGAGAGCCGATAGATGGAGGAAGAGGATGGGAAGGAGGATCGGAGGGGGACGAGGAAGAAGACACAGGAGACATGACAGACCGGGTTGAAAGAAGGGGAACCCCAGACAGAGGACCAGGAGGGGGACCCCTCGGGAAAGAACTCAAAGGAACAGAGGAGGGGGCAGTGGGCGTATCAGGGTCCAAGGCCCGGAAACGGTTGAGAGTCTGAGGAAGGGGGGAAGGACGAGGAGAGGAAGAGCGCAACACGTGAGCATAAGAGACGTTAGCATAAGGCGGGAGCCGGCAAACCTGGCGTCTCACCTCAGGAAAAGATAAACGCTCCCAGTGCTTCAAGTTGAGGACGGCTGCCTCAAGCTTGTAATGGACACACGCACGGGAGAAGGTAGGATGGGCCTCACCGCAGTTGAGGCAACGAGCCTGGGGAGAAGTGCACTCCGGCTTAGAGTGACCTTCGCCACCACACAAAGGACAGAGAGAGACAGTCCCAGAGCAGCGGAGGGCACCATGCCCAAACCTCCAGCACTTATTACAAAGTCGAGGAGAAGGAATATACTCCTGGACAGAGCACCTAGCACCAGCAAGAATGACAGAGGATGGAAGGGTCCTACCATCAAAGGTGATCTTCACAACGCGAAGGGGTTGACGGCGACGACCACGAGGGGGACGAGTAAACGAGTCAACCTGGAGGACAGAATGGCCTTGGGCATCAAGGATATGCCGAATATCATCGTGGCAATCCTGCAGATTCCGAACACCGGTTGCAACATGGGGTGGGAGGAGAATAGTGCCAACACTGGAATTCATCTGAACGTTCTTGGAGACCCGAACAGGGATCTCGCCAAGGCAAGATAAGGCAGCCAAGCGGGAAGCCGCATCCTGAGAAGGAGCAGCAACGACACGTGTACCGAGACGAGTGGGGTTGAAAGTAACACACGCATCCACGGAATCTACAAGATGCCGATGGAGGGAGAAATCGTCAGGAGGCGCAGAATCAAGAGGGAGGAGATCAAAGTATTTGGCCCATGAAGCAGGACCAAACAAGGCCTGATACGCATCAGCACGGGAAGGAATCGAGCGAGCGCGGTTGGGGCGCGAACGGCGTTGAGAACCCCTAGAGAGAGAGGGGTCAAAAGGCGCAGTAGTCACAACGAAAGACTTAGCCACACCAGGGGACGAAGTGGTCACCACCGGGGGCTGGAGGCTCGACCCAACCTCAGAGGAGGGAGGGGAGCTGGGGGAAGAAGTCAGGACGGTCAAAGGAGGAGCAAGGTCGGGGCCCAACGCAGCGGGAGCTACAGAGCCTGGTCTTCCAATACAGGCTGACTCGGGGGCTTGGTCGCCCACCCCACGAGCCTGAGAGGGTACAACGGAAACATTCAACGACATAGAGACGAAAAGTGACAAATTCATCCACGAATGTGCCCCCATACCCACCATGGAGCCACAATTAGAGGCAGGACACCCAACAGGAAGCTATCGCTGATCACGCCGGGGCCCCCTAGGGGTGCGTCGTGAGTATACGCCCCACAAATGCCACCTTAAGAACCGTCAGTCCGTCGAGATCGGGTTCAGCGACGAAAGGGGGATTGACAATAAAAGGTTCCCCTCGCTCGAGACGTCGGGTACTACAGTTCTACGGGTGCAAGAGTATGCCTCCTCAAGCACCCGGGCGTCAAAATAGAAGAAGTCCAAAGAAATAATCCAAAACAAGCAAAAGGTCGGCAGGAAACGACAAGCAGATAGGAGAAGAGGGGGGAGAAAAACGAAACATAAGGAAAAGGAAAAGCGATCCGGCACAATTGGAGAAGACAGCAGCAGGAGTGCAAGGCCAGAAAAGGACAGAGGACTGCCCAACGGAGCATCACACTCCGGCAGCCGTCCACCAAGCCCCCTCACGACGCCAACGGGCCGGAAGGGGAGGGGGTAAACCAGATAAAGACATCCCAACCTGCGTCATACTATTTCTCGCTATTTCCTCACTATCATGCCTCAATTAAGTCATGGAAAAAACTAGTACATACTCGCCTCCAATGGTACCTTGAGTATAATAATATTATACCGTCACTCCAAGCTGGATTTCGACCGCAATGCTCCACACTTGATCAAACACTCTGCCTTGAACATGAAATCCGCACCTCTCTCAGAAGCAGTAAATTTTGTATTGTTCTCTACCTAGACCTCAAAGGAGCTTTTGACAGCATTCCTCATACTTGCCTCCTTGCAACGCTTGCACGTTTAGGTGTACGGGGAAGATTACTCTCATGGTTAATGAGAGTAATCTTACGAACAGGACCTTAAAAGTCTATATACAAGGCGAGTTTTCCGATGGCATCCCAATACAAACGGCTGTCTCGCAAGACTCCATACTAAGCCTAACCGTTTTTGCTGCATTATTAGCAGATTTACCTAATACCCATCCTGTTCACCTCTCGGTGTATGCCTGAAACAATCGAACACTATCTCTTTCACTGCTTCCGACATCATAGTGCCAGAGTAAATTTCAAACAAGTACTTATCTCACTTAAAATACCCTTTACCATCAAGCATATATTAGGAGGCGGTGACCACTCGTTACAGGAAAAATACTAAATAGTCAAAGCACTGGCTAAATATCTCCAGTCGACCAACAAATTGGGTCACACCTGACCCGCGCCACATTTATACCTGGCGCCACCAACAGCTAAACACAGACAACAACTGCCTCGTCGCAACACCAAGGATCAGCTGACGCCATAAACACAACACACCACCCTGCAGTGCGGCAAGCCTCCCTCTAACACACACCTCTGTTTTAGTCGCCGCTCCTCTGTCTACACCACAACGCAACAAGTACTTTTGAAACTCTTATCATTCTCAACATAAACGCCTCTACCAACATGTGTACTGGTGCAGTCATCATGAGGACAAACCCTTCATGCAAACTGCACCTGCTATCAAGAACAAGAAGAAGAGGAGTGTAATGTTCTCTATACGTAGATTTTTTTAATCAATCTTTAAAGGGTGACTATAATATTCACAATATATTGTGTTCATTCATTGTTTCGAGAGAAATGCTATGCGGGAATATGACCATTTGTTGGTGGGTCACGACTATACGTTTTTCTCTCCGCTTCTAAACACAAACACACACACAAGACAGAGGAAGATAGCATGACGCTACAATATGACCCAGACAAACTGAAAGAATGGTCCGACAAATAGCTACTAAAGTTCAACCCAAGTAAATGTAAGGTAATGAAACTTGGAGGAGGAACTAGGAGGCCAGTCACTGGATACCGAATGGAAGATGAAGTCCTTCACGAAACGGACAGAGAGAAAGATCTAGGAGTTGATATCACGCCAAACTTGTCTCCTGAAGCCCAAATAAAAAGAACAACCTTAACAGCCTATGCGAGGCTCGCTAACATCAGAACTGCTTTCAGAAACCTGTGTAAGGAATCCTTCAGAACCTTGTATACCACATATGTAAGACCAATCCTGAAGTATGCAGCCCCAGAATGGAGCCCGTATCTAGTCAAGCACAAGACGTAGCTGGAAAAAGTTCAGAGGTATGCCACTAGGCTAGTCCCAGAACTAAGAGGCATGAGTAATGAGGACAGACTACGTGAACTGCACCTCACGTCGCTGAAAGAGAAGAGCTAGGGGAGACATGGTCACCAAATACAAAATTCTCAGGGAATTGACAGGGTAGATAAGGATGGATTATTTAACACGGGCGGTACACGCACAAGGGGACACAGGTGGAAGCTGAGTACCCAAATGAGCCACAGAGACATTAGAAAGAACTTTTTCAGTGTCAGAGTAGATAATAAATGGAATGCACTAGGAAGTGATGTGGTGGAGGCTGACTCCATACACAGTTTTAAAAGTAGATATGACAGCCCAGTAGGCTCAAGAATCTGTACATCACTTACTGACGACTGTGACGACCAGTGGCCTCAAAACAAGGTGCACAATAGCTAAGTGATTCTCACTTACTGGCGACTGTAACGAATACTGGCATCAGAACACGGTGCACAGTAGCTAAATGATCAACACTTACTGATGACAGTGACCTCAGAACATAGTACACAGTAGCTAAGTGATCACTACTTACGACTGTGACGACCAGTGGCCTCAGAACAAGGAGCACAGTAGCTAAGTGATCCCCACTAACTGATGACTGTGTGACGACCACATGCCTCAGAACAAGGTGCACAGTAGTTCAGTGATCACTACTTACTGATGACTGTGTGACGACTAGTGGCCTCAGAACATGGTGCACAGTAGCCAAGTGATCCCCACTTACTGACAACTGTGATGATCACTGGCCTCAGAACAAGGTGCACAGTAGCTAATAACTCATGCCGACGTCTGTGATCACAGTTCAGTGTACCCAAGTTTCACCAATCATTGACGAGGTAGAATCTAAACCGTAAGTAAGTAAGTAATTATCAAAAGAAGGCACCAAACCGGGAAGGCTATGTAGCACCGTCAAATACGCAAAATAATCAGAGGGCGCTAAATATCACCAAGGATGCCAATACGAGAACAAAAACGCATAAGGCGAACGATATCAAAAGTATCCGAGTCACCAAGAATTCTATCGAGGGACAGGTGACCGCGAGGGGCGGTCGGAAAGCAAGACACACGCTCGTCCTGGAAGTCAGGACATTCAAGAAGGGCATGCACGACCGTAAGAGGGACAATGCAACTAGGACAATAAGGAGCAGGGCGGCGCTCCATCAAGTGACCATGGGTTAAGCGAGTATGGCCAATACGCAACCTCGCCAGAGCTGTTTCCCACCACCGGTTACGGTGGAAGGAGGACGGCCACGAGGAAACACAACATTTAAGAGTACGTAGCTTGTTACCAGTAACAGACAACCAAGAAGCCTGCCAACGGGTAAGGACTGAGGAATGGATAACCGGGTAAAAGTCGGAATACGGAATGCCTTTACGAGAGATGGGACAAGAGCGGACAGCTTCCTTAGCGGCAGCATCCGCACGCTCATTTAAAGACACGCCAATATGGCTGGGAACCCAACAAAACTCAACCGACTTAAATTTACTGTGAACGAGAAACAGCCAATGCTGGATCTCGACAACTACTGGATGAACTGGATTAAAGCACCCGAGAGCCATGAGGGCACTACGAGAGTCAACAACAACCACAAAGGAAGACTGACAACGAGAAAGCAGGAGACGAAGAGCATAGAGAATAGCATAAAGTTCCGCTGTAAAGATGCTAGTCTCCGGAGGCAAGCGACACATATAAGTGCGATCAGGAAAAACAACAGAGTAGCCAACACCGTCCGCTGACTTAGACCCATCGGTGAAGACAGAAACGGAGCGGGAGTGAGAAGAAAAGTGCTCAAGGAAAAGGCGTTTTAGAACCGTAGGAGGGGTAAAAGCTTTAGTGATACGAGTCAAGGATGTACAAAACCGCGGAAGAGGGACCCTCCACGGGGGCAAAGAAGGAACAACACGAGGAGAAACACCAGAAATACGAACGGAAAGAGAATCCTGTAGGCGAGATAACCGGACAGAAAGAGGGAGGTGGTGAAGAGGAACAGGAACCGCAGGAGGGGTAAAAGTTAAAGCACGACAGAGGCGAGAGGAAGGATGTTGCAAGGACCGCGCAAGATAGCGAAGACAGTAGCGATCACGGCGGTCCTGGAGAGACAGGAAGCCAGTGTCAACATACAAGCTAAGGACGGGAGTCGAACGAAAGGCACCAGAACTGAGGCGCAACCCAGTATGGTGCAAAGCATCAAGACGGCGAAGAGTAGAAGGAGAAGCAGACGAGTAAGCAGGGCAACCATAATCGAGCTTAGACAGGACGAGAGAGGAATGTAAAGCAAGGAGAGTGCGCCTATCTGCCCCCCAAGAAGTATGGGACAAGACCCGAAGGAGGGTAAGGGCCTTAGAGCACTCAACACGGAGGTAAGAGATATGGGGAGACCAAGACAAACGAGTGTCAAGGAATAACCCCAAAAGCTTCGCGGAATCTTTGTATTCAAGGGGATGACCATAAAGTGACAAAGAGGGACGAAGAACAACCCGTTTCCGCGTAAAAGTCATGGCACAAGTCTTAGAAGTAGAGAACTTGAAGCCATGACCCGTGGCCCAAGACGACACGGCATCAATTGCAAGTTGAAGCCGGCGTTGAAGGAGAGGCGAATCATCACCCTGACAACAAAGGGTAAGATCATCGACATAGAGAGCGGAGAAGACACCAGAAGGAAGAGAGGAAAGAAGACCATTGAGGGCAACCAGAAAAAGAGTAGTGCTCAGAACACTACCCTGGGGCACACCTTCGTATTGCTGAAAAGAGGGAGACAGAGCGGTACCAAGGCGCACCCGAAAGGAACGACGAGAGAGGAAGCTGCGGAGAAAGAGAGGGAGATGACCACGAAGACCAAAAGAATGAAGTTGAGATAGGATATGATAACGCCAAGTGGTGTCGTAAGCCTTTTCTAGGTCAAAAAGGACGGCAACAACGGAGGTCTTCGCAGCAAAAGCAGTACGAATATAGACCTCCAAGTTCACCAGGACATCTGTCGTGCTGCGGCACTTGCGGAAACCAAATTGAGAAGGGGAGAGGAGGTGATGGTGTTCCAGGAACCACATCAGACGAACGTTAACCATACGTTCAAAGAGTTTGCAGACACAACTTGTGAGAGCAATAGGGCGAAAGTCCTTAGGGGAAGTACCCAGAGACCCCGGTTTGCGAACAGGGAGGACAACGGCATCGAGCCAGTCCTCAGGGACTGACGACGACTCCCAGATCCGATTATACAGACTCAGTAAATACTGAGACGTGCTCGGAGGGAGATGGCGAAGCATCTCATAATGAATACCATCGGAGCCCGCCGCCGTAGAACCGCAGAGGGCCAGGGCAGAACGAAGTTCAGAGAGAGAGAAGGGATCATTATAGGGAAGCTGAAGATGAGTGCAGAAATCTAAAGGACGAGACTCAAGGACAGGTTTACGAAGAAGGAAAGATTGGGGAAGATGAAGACCAGAGCTAACAGAAGAAAAGTGGGAACCCAGTTCGGAAGCGACCTGCAACGGGTCCGCCACAAGAGTATCATGGAGGCGAAGGACCGGTGAAACATCGGGAACGAACTTACCCGCTATCTTGCGGATACGCTTCCAGATCTGGGCCAGAGGGGTTTCGGACGTAATTGTCGAGACATAAGATGCCCAACATTCACGTTTAGCCGTACGGATGGCCCTACGGGCCACCGCACTCGCTTTCCGAAAGAAAAGAAAAGAATCGGTCGTCTGCCGACGGCGGTGCTTCTTCCAGGCTGCACGCTTACAGCGGACAGCCCGAGCACAGTCCGCATTCCACCAGGGAACGCACTTCCGTGGACCCCGAGAGGAAGAGCGAGGAATAGAGCGGAGGGCAGCGTCGAAGACAGTGTCATGAAAAAGGAGGAGAGCGCGAGAGAGGGGCAGAAGGGAGAGGTCAGAGAGAGTAGCACTGAGGGAAAATAGGGTCCAGTCCGCCTTAGCAAACTGCCACCTAGGGAAAGAGAGGGAAGGGCGAAAAGAGAAAAAGGAAACAAGGATGGGGAAATGATCACTTCCATGGAGGTCATCAAGAACCTGCCACGTGAAATCTAAGTAAAGAGAAGAAGAGCAGAGAGAAAGATCAAGACAGGAAAGGGTGCGAGTTCGAGAGTCCAAATGAGTGGGCTCACCAGAATTCAGAAGAGACAGGGAAGAAGAGAGGAGAAACGGCTCAAGGAGGCGACCCCGGGTATTCGTCAGAACGTCACCCCAAAGAGAATGACGACAATTGAAGTCACCCAGCAGGAGCACAGGCTCCGGCAAGGAGTCTAGGAGGTGTTTCAAATCAGGAAGAGAGAGCGGGACACTCGGGGGGAGATAAATGGAACAAACTGTGTACCATTTCCCCACAAAGATACGAGCAGCAGAACAATGGAGAGGCGAAGGAAAAAGTAAAGGAACAAAGGGAACATCTGCACGAATCAAGAGAGCAGAAGAATTAGAAGCCCCAGCAATGGCTGGGGGGGGGGAGAGAAAGGAATAGCCACGAAAACGACCAGGACGAGCACCAAGCATTGGCTCCTGGAGACAGACACAAAGGGGCGAAAACCGCGAAATCAGAAGTTGGAGTTCGAGGAAATTGGCGTAATAACCTCGAACGTTCCATTGAAGAATGGACAACGACGGGAAGAGAAAGGACAAAAACAGAGAACAAGGAAGAAACAAAGGCGAAAGAGCAACAGAGCACGTTAAAGAATATCAGGGTCGGGATCAGGGTCGGCAAAGTCAGGGTTAGGGGGCATGGGTAAACTGAGCAAAGACGGAGGGAAGGAAACGGGAGAACAGATCAGAAGTGGGCGGGCGGGGTCCGGAGGAGGAGGAGGAAGAGGAGGAGACAACGGAGAGGAGCAGTCAAGGACAGCAGTAGGAAGAGGGGGAGTAGGAAGAGGGGGAGTAGAAAGAGGGGAGCGCACCCCAGCAAGAGCAGCAACCGAAAGGGAAGCAGGGGCCAAAGAAACCTCCATAGCAGGAACAGGGGGCGCAACCACTGAAACGGGAGGGGAAGGAGCAACAGAGCCAGAAGTAGGAGCTAAGGAAGAAAGCGAAGCCTTCTTACCCGCCGGGGAAGAGGAAGGAGAGGAGCCAGGCTTACGCTTCTGACTTAAAGAGACAGGTGTCCCAGCAACTACGTACCGGGCAACGGATTCCAGTGTCTCAACAGGAGAAGCCGAACGAGAGCACACACGACGGCCGTTAGGAGAGCGATGGACATCCGCCTGCACCGACAGGCGGCGGGGAGAGCCGATAGATGGAGGAAGAGGATGGGAAGGAGGATCGGAGGGGGACGAGGAAGAAGACACAGGAGACATGACAGACCGGGTTGAAAGAAGGGGAACCCCAGACAGAGGACCAGGAGGGGGACCCCTCGGGAAAGAACTCAAAGGAACAGAGGAGGGGGCAGTGGGCGTATCAGGGTCCAAGGCCCGGAAACGGTTGAGAGTCTGAGGAAGGGGGGAAGGACGAGGAGAGGAAGAGCGCAACACGCGAGCATAAGAGATGTTAGTATAAGGCGGGAGCCGGCGAACCTGGCGCCTCGCCTCAGGAAAAGACAAACGCTCCCGGTGCTTCAGGTTAAGGACGGCCGCCTCAAGCTTGTAATGGACACAGGCACGGGAGAACGTAGGATGGGCCTCACCGCAGTTGAGGCAGCGAGCTTGGGGAGAAGTGCACTCCGACTTAGAGTGACCTTCACTCCCACACAAAGGACAGAGAGAGACAGTCCCAGAGCAGCGGAGGGCACCATGCCCAAACCTCCAGCACTTATTACAAAGTCGAGGAGAAGGAATATACTCCTGGACAGAGCACCTAGCACCAGCAAGAATGACAGAGGATGGAAGGGTCCTACCATCAAAGGTGATCTTCACAACGCGAAGGGGTTGACGGCGACGACCACGAGGGGGACGAGTAAACGAGTCAACCTGGAGGACAGAATGGCCTTGGGCATCAAGGATATGCCGAATATCATCGTGGCAATCCTGCAGATTCCGAACACCGGTTGCAACATGGGGTGGGAGGAGAATAGTGCCAACACTGGAATTCATCTGAACGTTCTTGGAGACCCGAACAGGGATCTCGCAAAGGCAAGATAAGGCAGCCAAGCGGGAAGCCGCATCCCGAGAAGGAGCAGCAACGACACGTGTACCGAGACGAGTGGGGTTGAAAGTAACACACGCATCCACGGAATCTACAAGATGCCGATGGAGGGAGAAATCGTCAGGAGGCGCAGAATCAAGAGGGAGGAGATCAAAGTATTTGGCCCATGAAGCAGGACCAAACAAGGCCTGATACGCATCAGCACGGGAAGGAATCGAGCGAGTGCGGTTGGGGCGCGAACGGCGTTGAGAACCCCTAGAGAGAGAGGGGTCAAAAGGCGCAGTTGTCACAACGAAAGACTTAGCCACACCAGGGGACGAAGTGGCCACCACCGGGGGCTGGAGGCTCGACCCAACCTCAGAGGAGGGAGGGGAGCTGGGGGAAGAAGTCAGGACGGTCAAAGGAGGAGCAAGGTCGGGGCCCAACGCAGCGGGAGCTACAGAGCCTGGTCTTCCAATACAGGCCGACTCGGGGGCTTGGTCGCCCACCCCACGAGCCTGAGAGGGTACAACGGAAACATTCAACGACATAGAGACGAAAAGTGACAAATTCATCCACGAATGTGCCCCCATACCCACCATGGAGCCACAATTAGAGGCAGGACACCCAACAGGAAGCTATCGCTGATCATGCCGGGGCCCCCTAGGGGTGCGTCGTGAGTATACGCCCCACAAACGCCACCTTAAGAACCGTCAGTCCGTCGAGATCGGGTTCAGCGACGAAAGGGGGATTGACAATAAAAGGTTCCCCTCGCTCGAGACGTCGGGTACTACAGTTCTACGGGTGCAAGAGTATGCCTCCTCAAGCACCCGGGCGTCAAAATAGAAGAAGACCAAAGAAATAATCCAAAACAAGCAAAAGGTCGGCAGGAAACGACAAGCAGATAGGAGAAGAGGGGGGAGAAAAACGAAACATAAGGAAAAGGAAAAGCGATCCGGCACAATTGGAGAAGACAGCAGCAAGAGTGCAAGGCCAGAAAAGGACAGAGGACTGCCCAACGGAGCATCACACTCCGGCAGCCGTCCACCAAGCCCCCTCACGACGCCAACGGGCCGGAAGGGGAGGGGGATCTAAACCGTAAATTAACTACTATTGTTACTAGGTATTTCAGACAAAATTTTATGTTATTAATATAATGAATATCTATTATAATCAATTTTTTTTTTTATAAACTTTTTATTTTATTTTCAAAAGATATTGCCACTTCATATATAAATTCAATAACGTTGTTGCAGAAATTTAAAGTTTTTAAAACTTTATTATGTATTAAATATAATTTTTAATTTGTTAAAGAGATTTTTTTCGCTTAAATGATTGTAATTAACAAGATATAAATGCTGTTTATTTGCTTGTCCTCCCCAACATGAGAGGTATATTCTAGTTCTGGTTTTTTATCCATCTTTAAAGGGTGACTATAATATTCACAATATAATATGTTTATCCATTGTTTCGAGAGATGCTGGAAGATGACCATATGTTGACGAGTCATGACTATAGGTGCATCCTTTCTCTCCTCTCCTCAACCTTTTTTCTCTTGTGACGAGAAATGTTGGTATTAAGGCAGTCTTCTCTATGGCTGGTGGAAATGCCAATCACATTAGAAAAAAAAGAGAAAACAGAAATGTTGACTGCTTGGCGGGTGCCTTCCTGTAGTAATGTGAGAGAAAAACACGCAAAATAAATCTTATAAATAATGAACTTTAATTTACTTTGAACAAATAGAAACAAAATAAAGGTAATCCCTTGGCCATGTACAGTGCGGATCAAAAACATATGCAAAAAGACAAAACACAATATAAAATAAAATAATGATTACGTTACTCTACAATAAGCAAGACAAAATTAGTAAATGGTGCTGAGAATATTGGGCTGGCTGGAACCTCTACTAATATACGAGAAGTATGATAGATAGAAGTGTCAGCTCCAGAGCACGGGAGTATTCTGAGGCCAACTGCTCGTGCAAGACTATATATATAGGCGGGTGCAGATGGCGCTGGAGTCGCTGATTCACCAATGGGGAAAGTGTTGGCTTGAAGTGGTAGTTTGGTGATTGACTAGGTGGTGCGGCGACAGTGAGGGATGGGGGTGAGGAGTAAGAGTTGGGTAGTGTACTCCCAGAGAGACGTCTGTTATTCCACTTGTATACTCGTGAATGTGGTATCTTGATGTTGCAGACGTATAGAAGTAACGCGATGTAGGAAGGAGCAGGCTAAAATCTCTCTTGAAAGAGATTACTGTCACACTCTTTATACACACGACCATTAGGAAGCCTCGTGATGATGCGTGTCACCAAACTCCTGTGGGTTGCAACCACACTGGCCTCAAAACGGTACATAGTAGCTAAGTGATCCCCACTTACTAATGACTGTGTGACGACCACTAGCCTGAGAACGCGGTGCACAGTAACTATGTGATCCAAACTGATGACAGTGACCTCAAAACACAGTGCACAGTAGGTAAGTGATTCCTACTTAATGACGACTGTAACGACCAGTGGCGTCAGAACAAGGCGCACAGTAGCTAAGAGATGACAACTTACTGATGACAGTGCCTTCAAAACACGGTGCACAATAGCTAAGTGATTCCTACTTACTGACGACCAGTGGTCTCCGAACACGGTACACAGTAGTTAAGTGATCCCCCACTTAATGACGACTAATGGGCTCAGAACGTGGTACGCAGTGGATAATTACGCATGTCGTAGACCGTGATCTCAGTTCAGAGCAGCAAAGCCATAATAAATTATTTATTTAACTATCATATAATAGGTATTACATACAAGTTCTGTTAGTGACAATGACATTTACAGGACATTTTTATTCTTTTTTTTTAATTTTTCCAATTTTTATACAAAATTAATAAATAATTTAAATATAATTTTTAAAATGCTTTTACGACAAATTATTATTTTATATATAATATTTAATTTTTGATAGGAAATAATATTTTTAGTATAAATTGATTGGTATTAGGAAGATATAAATGCTATTTATATGACTGTGCTCCGTCACACTTGAGGAAGACTGTAGGGTTGGTTTTTTATCAATCTTTTAAGGGTGACAATTATATTCACAATATATGGTGTTCATTCATTATTTCGAGAGAAGTGCGATGAAGATGACCATTTGTTGATGGGTCATGACTATAGGCGCACCCTTTCTCTCCTCTTCTAAACCTTCTTTCTCTTTATACACGACGACCACTAGGAAGCCTCGTGATGGTGCGAGTCACCAAACTCCTGTGGGTTGCAACCACACTGGTCTCAGAACACGGTACACAGTAGCTAAGTGATCCCCACTTACCAACAACTGTGACGACCATTGGGCCTCAAAACACGGCACACAGTAGCTAAGTGATATCTACTTACTGACAACTGTGACGACAACTGGCCTCAGAACACGGTGCACAGTAGCTCAGTGATCCCTACTTACTGATGACTGTGTGACGACCAGTGGCCTCAGAACACGGTACACAGTAGCTAAGTGATCCTTACTTACGGATGACTGTGTGACGACCAGTGGCCTCAGAACACGGTGCACAGTGGCTAAGTGATATCTACTTACTGACAACTGTGACGACAACTGGCCTCAGAACACGGTGCACAGTAGCTAAGTGATCCCTACTTACTGATGACTGTGTGACGACCAGTGGCCTCAGAACACGGTGCACAGTGGCTAAGTGATCCCCACTTACTAACGACTCTGACGACCACTGGCATCAGAACACGGTACACAGTAGCTAAGTATTCCCCAATTACTGACGACTGTGACGACCACTGGCCTTAGAACATGGTACATAGTAGCTAAGTGATTCCCACTTTCTGACGACAGTGACCACCAATAGCCTCAGAACACGGTGCACAGTAGCTAAATAATCCCCACTTACTGACTGTGTGATAACCAATGGCCTCAGAATACGGTGCACAGTAGCTCAGAGCTCCCTATTTACTGATGACGACCCGTGGCCTGAGAATACGGTACACAGTAGCTAAGTGATATCTACTAACTGACAACTGGCCTCAGAACACGGTGCACAGTAGGTAAGTGATCCCTACTTACTGATGACTGTGTGACGACCAGTGGCCTCAGAACACGGTACACAGTAGATAAGTGATCCCCACTTACTGATGACCAGTGGCCCCAGAACACGGTACAAATCAAATCAAATGTTTATTCAGGTAAAGTACATACATACAAGGTGAGATACAAACATTGATGGACTTATAGATAGAGCTAGTACATACAATGCCTAAACCACTATTACGCAAAGCGTTTAGGCAGGTGGGCGGGGGACGACTTAGGTACACAGTAGCTAAGTGATCCCTACTTATTGTCAACTGTGACGACCTGTGGCCTCAAAAGACGGTGCACAGTCGTTAAGTGATCTCCACTTACTGATGACCAGTGGACTGAGAACACGGTACACAGTAGGTAAGCTATTCCTAATTACAACTGCGACGACCACTGGCCTTAGAACACGGTGCATAGCAGCTAAGTGATTCCCACTTACTGATGACCAGTGGACGCAGAACACGGTACACAGTAGCTAAGTGATCCCCCAATCACAACTGTGACGACCACTGCCTCAGAACAAGGTGCACAGTAGCTAAGTGATCCCCACTTACTGACAACTGTGACGGCAACTGGCCTCAGAACAAGGTGCACAGTAGCTAAGTGATCCGTACTTACTGATGACTGTGTGTCGACCAGTGGCCTCAGAACACGGTGTATAGAAGCTAAGTGATCCCCACTAAATGACGACTACTGGACTCAGAACGTGGTACACAGTAGTTAATTACACATAGTGACGACTGTGACCTCAGTTTAGAGTAGCCAAGCCATCACCAACTACTGATGAGTAATAATCAATTTCTGTATATAAGTTTGATAATTATAAGGTATTATCCATAATTTTTTTATATTTATATTTATTTATATATATTTATTTATATAAATTTATTTATAAATTATTATTGTGTATAAGCATGAATGAATGAATTAAATATAGGTCAAGATACCCTATTTGGGTGAGCGTGGAAGTGGGGATAGGGGAAGAATTAGTGGGGTTGAGAGGAAGGGTTTTCAGTATGAGGTAAAGTGCCAGGGCTAGACCCAGCTGCATGGCATTGAAATCGTTATGACCAGACTAGGCAAATGAGGCAAGGAATCGGATCTTTGTGACAACGTTTCGTCTTTCTGAGCACCCATGGAGATAGCAGCCCTCAGCTGGGTGTGCCCTGGAGGCTCACACCAGATGTGGTCTTAGATCTGCTAATCATCATCGTGCCCCACCCAAGGCACCAGAAAACGGGAGCTAGCTGGTCCCTCCCCCCACTAAAGAGGGGGAGAAGAGTTAGGAGGCTATAGTTGGAAGATTGGTGATTTGAGTAGTGGTATATTAGAGAAGAGGGGTCATGTAAAGGACGGAGCAGGAGGTGAATCGTCGATCAGGTTGATGAGTTTGTGTATGTCTCGGTCTATTTAGGACGTTTCTGAGGAATTAGAAGCAAGTTTATTCATTAATGTTATTTATTTTTCAGAAAACATTTATTAAAGTTTTTATACAAAACGAACAATTGACTTTATAAAAAAATGTTTTAAGAAACCGAAATAATTTTATATATTTAACCTAATATGTATATAAATTAAAATTTTTTAAGTATGTGTAATTAAGAAGATATTAACTTACTTAGTTGCTTGTTTTCCCACACTCACAAGATAGGCAGTAGTTTTGGTTTTGTTTTTCATTTTTAAAGGGTAACTATAATATTAACAATATATTGCGTTTATTCATTGTTTCGAGAGAAGTGCGATGCTGGAAGATGACCATTTGTTGATGGGTCATGACTATAGGCGCACCCTTTCTCTCCTCTTCTAACCCTTCTTTCTCTTTATACACGACGACCACTAGGAAGCCTCGTGATGGTGCGAGTCACCAAACTCCTGTGGGTTGTAACCACACTGGTCTCAGAACACGGTACACAGTAGCTAAGTGATCCGTAGTTACTGACGACTGTGACGATCAGTGGCCCAGAACAAGGTGCACAGTAGCTAAGTGATCCCCAATTACTGACGACTGTGACGACCATTAGCCTCAGAACAAATCAAATCAAATGTTTATTCAGGTAAAGTGCATACATACAAGGTGAGAGAAATTCAAGAACGAACTGACAATAAATCTTCAACCCAGGAAAGCCACCCAGCACCTCTTCCTCTCAAATCTTCAGGGACCATTGTACTAGTCCCCGACCCTTCAAACCCATTGTCGGATGATGCTCCAGCTCCTGGTCCGGTCTCGGACATTACTGTGAACGTTACTGAACCTACTGCAGCTGCAACACCTGCTCCTGTTACGGCAGCAACCCAGAAGCCGACGACTTCTTATCCACCATCTCCTGCTACATCTCCACCCACAGTACATACATCCACTGAACCTTCTACACCTGCAATAAGTCCCGCTGTTGCTACTAAACCATCGGGAGCTTTACTTCCACGACCCACATCTCCTGGTATGTACTCATCTGACTCAGCAGATGAGAATGTCTCTGTGGGAACGCCACCTCCACCTTCACGGAAATATCACTTCTCAGCTGCCGATTTCCTTCACGACACTACACCAACAACCTCCAATGACAGCACAACAATGTCAACACGAAGTCGGACCGCCAAGAAGAACAAGCAGAAGACGAAGACCAAAGATCAGAGTTTGCTGCAACCATCAAGAAAGAAGTAAACCAATGACGTAATCAACCTTCAACTACCATCAACTGCCAGCTGCTTGGGAACCCGGACCCTGTGTGTACTGCAAATGACGCCCCACTCAACCCTACTTCACTCTACTCAAGTTCAAACCCGCGGTGGTTGGGCCACCGATCATTCATCTCCCCTCTTCACCTCGTCTCCAGTTCCTCGCTCAAGATTTCTGCATCGTCGCCCTGTTCTTCCAACCCCTGCTTGCCAGCTCTTTGGACATTTTTACTTTACTTTACATGGTGAGATACAAACATTGATGGACTTATAGATAGAGCTAGTACATACAATGCCTAAAGCCACTTTTATGCAAGCGTTTCGGGCAGGGGGACGGCTTAGCTACACAGTAGCAAGGTGATCCCCACTTACTGACGACTGTGAAGACCAGTGGCCTCAGAACACGGTACACAGTAGCTAAGTGATCCCTACTTACGACTGTGTGACGACCATTGGTCCAGTGAGGCGCTCGGGTGCAGCAAGGCACTCTGGTCCAGCGAGGCGCTCTGGTGCAGCGAGGCGCTCTGGTCCAGTGAGGCGCTCTGGTGCAGCGAGGCGCTCTGGTCCAGTGAGGCGCTCTGGTGCAGCGAGGCGCTCTGGTCCAGTGAGGCGCTCTGGTGCAGCGAGGCGCTCTGGTCCAGTGAGGCGCTCGGGTGCAGCGAGGCGCTCTGGTCCAGTGAGGCGCTCGGGTGCAGCGAGGCGCTCTGGTCCAGTGAGGCGCTCGGGTGCAGCGAGGCGCTCTGGTCCAGTGAGGCGCTCGGGTGCAGCGAGGCGCTCTGGTCCAGTGAGGCGCTCGGGTGCAGTGAGGCGCTCTGGTCCAGTGAGGGGCTCTGGTGCAGCAAGGCGCTCTGGTCCAGTGAGGCGCTCTGGTCCAGTGAGGCGCTCGGGTGCAGCGAGGCACTCAGGTGCAGCGAGGCGCTCTGGTCCAGTGAGGCGCTCTGGTCCAGTGAGGCGCTCGGGCGCAGCGAGGCGCTCTGGTCCAGTGAGGTGCTCTGGTGCAGCGAGGCGCTCTGGTCCAGTGAGGCGCTCTGGTGCAGCGAGGCGCTCTGGTCCAGTGAGGCGCTCTGGTCCAGTGAGGCGCTCGGGTGCAGCGAGGCGCTCTGGTCCACTGAGGCGCTCTAGTCCAGTGAGGCGCTCTGGTGCAGCGAGGCGCTCTGGTGCAGCGAGGCGCTCTGGTTTAGTGAGGCGCTCGGGTGCAGCGAGGCGCTCTGGTCCAGCGAGGCGCTCTGGTCCAGTGAGGCGCTCTGGTCCAGTGAGGCGCTCGGGTGCAGCAAAGCACTCTGGTGTAGTAAGGCACACTTAATTGTTTAGTCCCAACTTACTGACAACTGTGTTGACCACTGGCCTGAGAACACGGTGCACAGTAGCTAAATAATCCCAATTTACTGATAACTGTGTGAAGACTATTGGCTTCGGAACACGGTGCACAGTAGCTAGGTGATCCCTACTAACTGATGACTGTGTGACGACCTGTGACCTTAGAATACAGTGCACAGTAGCTAATTGATCCCCACTTAATGATGACTACTGGGCTCAGAACTTAGTACACAGTAGCTAATTAAACATACCGACTATTGTGATCTCAGTTCAGAGTAGCCAAGTCACCAATTACTTATGATGAAGAATGAATTCACGTATATATCTGTTATAATTATTAGATATTCTACTAAAAAGTTTTACAAATTATACTTATGACAAATATATTTATTAACGTCTACTTATGATTTTGTTAAATTTTCTTATAATTTTGTTATTTGTTTATTATACAAAACTGACATAAGTATTTAAGATATTTTAAAGTTTCTTTAAGAATTATACACAACTTTATATAATACTTTTAATTTTTATATGAATTAATATTTTGTTTAAAAATTAATTGCAATTAAGATGATATAAATGCTATTTATATGATTGCCATAATTTACTCAGGAGATACACACTAGTTTTTTTCTTTATCTTTAAACGGTTACTAAAATATTCATAATATATTGTGATTATTCATTGTTTGAAGAGGTGCGAGGTTGGAAGATGACCATTTGTTGATGGGTCATGACTATAGGCGCACCCTTTCTCTCCTCTTCTAAACCTTCTTTCTCTTTATACACGACGACCACTAGGAAGCCTCGTGATGGTGCGAGTCAACAAACTTTTGTGGGTTGCAACCACACTGTATTGAGAAAACGGTACACAGTAGTTAAGTGATCCCTACTTAATTACGACTGCGACGACCAGTGGCCTCAAAACACGGTGCACAATATCTAAGTGACCCCAACTAACCAACAACTGTGACGACCAGTGGCCTCAAAACACGGTACACAGTAGCTAAGTGATCCTCACTTACTGACAACTGTGACGACCAGTGGCCCCAAAACAAGATACACAGTAGCCAAATGATCCCCACCTACTGACAACAGTGACGCCCACTGGCTTCAGAACACGATACACAGTAGCTAAGTGATCCCCACTTAATGATGACTACTAGGCTCAGAGAGTGGTACACAGTAGCTAATTACACATAGCGACGACGGTGATCTCAGTTCAAACTAGCCAAGCAATCAACAACTACTGATGAGCAATAATTAATTCCAGTATTTAAACTATATAATTATTATGTATTATCTTAAAAAGATTTTTGATGATTATTATTAAGTGTAAATGGACATGCAATTTTATTAATTAATGTTTTTTTTTCTGAGAATTATTTTACAAATTTTTATACAAAAGTAACAGTTGATTTTACAGGAAATCTACAAATTTTCTAAAAACTGTAAATTATTTTAAATAAGTACATTAATGTTTGTAAAAATATTATTTCCTTTTAAAGATCTTGTAATTAAAAAGATATTATTTAATGCTATATATTTGTTTGTCCTCCTTCACTCAAAAGGTAGGCAGTAGTGTTGGTTTCTTATATATCTTTTGAGGATGACTATAATATTCTCAATATATTGTGATCATTCATTGTTTCGAGAGAAGTGCGATGCTGGAAGATGACCATTTGTTGATGGGTCATGACTTTAGGCGCACCCTTTCTCTCCTCTTCTAAACCTTCTTTCTCTTTATACACGACGACCACTAGGAAGCCTCGTGATGGTGCGAGTCACCAAACTCCTGTGGGTTGCAACCATACTGGTCTCAGAACACCGTACACAGTTGCTAAGTGATCCCTACTTACTGACAACTGTGACGACCAGTGGCCTCAGAATACGGTGCACAGTAGCTAAGTGATCCCTACTTAAGACTGCGTAACGACTAGTGGTGCAGCAAGGCACTCTGGCGCAGCAGCGAGGCACTCTGGCGCAGCAGCGAGGCACTCTGGCGCAGCAGCGAGGCACTCTGGCGCAGCAGCGAGGCACTCTGGCGCTGCAGCGAGGCACTCTGGCGCAGCAGCGAGGCACTCTGGCGCAGCAGCGAGGCACTCTGGCGCAGCAGCGAGGCACTCTGGCGCAGCAGTGAGGCACTCTGGCGCAGCAGCGATACACTCTGGCGCAGCAGCGAGGCACTCTGGCGCAGGAGCGAGGCACTCTGGCGCAGCAGCGCGGCACTCTGGTGCAGCAGCGGGGCACTCTGGTGTAGTGAGGCACTCTGGTGTAGTGAGATACTCTGGTGTAGTGAGGCACTCTGGTGTAGTGAGGCACTCTGGTGTAGTGAGGCACTCTCAGAGGAAAGCCTCTCTGCTCACTTCGCTAAACACATGTTCACGGCAGATAAGTTCACACCATCTTATTTGCTTTCCGCGTCTCATCGTCTCAAGGGCCCGCGCGCTGGGCTGAGTAGATCTCATGCCACTTTTTAATTAACTTGCGTAAGCGTAACTGAGAAGTAAGTGTTGACACGTGTGGTTCCTATTGACTCTCTGGTCTCATCCTGCACCTCGCTGTAGACTCCACATGTGGCCTACACCTGCCCCAGAGACTCCACATGTGGCCTACACCTGCCCCAGAGACTCCACATGTGGCCTACACCTGCCTCAGAGACTCCACATGTGGCCTACACGTGGCTCAGAGACTTCACATGTGGCCTACACGTGGCTCAGAGACTCCACATGTGGCCTACACCTGCCCCAGAGACTCCAAATGTGGCCTACACCTGCCCCAGAGACTCTACATGTGGCCTACACCTGCCCCAGAGACTCCACATGTGACCTACACCTGCCCCAGAGACTCCACATGTGGCCTACACCTGCCCCAGAAACTCCACATGTGGCCTACACCTGCCCCAGAAACTCCACATGTGGCCTACACCTGCCCCAGAAACTTCACATGTGGCCTACACCTGCCCCAGAGACTCCACATGTGGCCTACACCTGCCCCAGAAACTCCACATGTGGCCTACACCTGCCACAGAGACTCCACATGTGGCCTACACCTGCCCCAGAGACTCCACATGTGACCTACACCTGCCCCAGAGACTCCACATGTGACCTACACCTGCCCCAGAGACTCCACATGTGACCTACACCTGCCCCAGAGACTCCACATGTGACCTACACCTGCCCCAGAGACTCCACATGTGACCTACACCTGCCCCAGAAACTCCACATGTGACCTACACCTGCCCCAGAGACTCCACATGTGACCTACACCTGCCCCAGAAACTCCACAAGTGGCCTACACCTGCCCCAGAAACTCCACATGTGGCCTACACCTGCCCCAGAAACTCCACATGTGGCCTACACCTGCCCCAGAAACTCCACTACTTCTTAGTTTGGGCAACATGTGAGAGGATGATGTTCTACTCTGTAGTGTATAACAATAGCCAGATGTTCTTCTCTGTGGTGTATAACAATAGCCAGATGTTCTACTCTGTGGTGTATAACAATAGCCAGATGTTCTTCTCTGTGGTGTATAACAATAGCCAGATGTTCTACTCTGTGGTGTATAACAATAGCCAGATGTTCTACTCTGTGGTGTATAACAATAGCCAGATGTTCTACTCTGTGGTGTATAACAATAGCCAGATGTTCTACTCTGT